>NW_026735091.1:0-173557 GCF_949786415.1 Peromyscus eremicus
CCTTGTGTGTAGGAAGCACAGTTCTTTTGTTCTGAGCAAGCTCACTGTTTGGACACCATAGGAAACACAGTAGAGTAGAAGAGTGCTCTTTTCTCTAAAGCAGAGTGTGTTTCTTGTAAGGCGAGCGAGAGTTTGTTTCCCAGTCATAAATGGAGTGGAATCACATGCAGTTTCTGGTCCTACGAGCAAGAGTTGTTTTATGGTAAGAATAGTCACTATTGCGCTGCCATTGCCATACACAGGACAAATAGCACTGGCGTCTGTTCCCAGCAATACAGTGTATTGGACTGAAGAGGATCTACTGTTCTTGTCAGGTTCCTAAGCAGAATTGAACTAGATATGGCCGTGTGTGTAGGAATCACAGGTCTTTTGTTCTGTGCAAGCTCACTGTTCGGACCACATAGGAAACACAGTAGAGTAGAAGAGTGCTCTTTTCTCAAAAGCAGAGTGTGTTTCTTGTAAGGCGAGCTAGCGTTTGTTTCCCTGTCCTAAATGGAGTTGAATCACATGCATTTTCTGCTCCTACGAGGAAGAGTTGTTTTCTGGTAAGCAAAGTCATGTTGTGCTCCCTTTGCCATTCACAGTGCAAATAGCACTCCAGTCTGTTCCCAGCAAGAACAGTGTATTGGACTGAACAGGTGCTACTATTCTTGTCAGTTTCCTAAGCAGAGTTGTACTAGAAATGATCCGTGTGTGTAGGAAGCACAGTTCTTTTGTTCTGAGCAAGCTCACTGTTTGGACCCCATAGGAAACACAGTAGAGTAGAAGAGTGCTCTTTTCTCAAAAGCAGAGTGTGTTTCTTGTAAGGCGAGCTAGCGTTTGTTTCCCAGTCCTAAATGGAGTTGAATCCCATGCAGTTTCTGGTACTACGAGCAAGAGTTGTTTTCTGGTAAGAAGAGTCACTATTGCGCTGCCATTGCCATACACAGGACAAATAGCACTGGCGTCTGTTCGCAGCAAGTACAGTGTATTGGACTGAAGAGGATCTACTGTTATTGTCAGGTTCCTAAGAAGAATTGAACTAGATATGGCCATGTGTGTAGGAAGCACAGTTCTTTTGTTCTGAGCAAGCTCACTGTTCGGACCCCATAGGAAACAAAGTAGAGTAGAAGAGTGCTCTTTTCTCTAAAGCACAGTGTGTTTCTTGTAAGGCGAGCTAGCGTTTGTTTTCCAGTCCTAAATGGAGTTGAGTCACATGCAGTTTTTGGTCCTACGAGCAAGAGTTGTTTTCTGGTAAGGAAAGTCACTATTGCGCTCCCATTGCCATTCACAGTGCAAATAGCACACGCCTCTGTTCCCAGCCAGTACAGTGTATTGGACTGAATAGGAGCTACTGTTCGTGTCAGTTTCCTAAGCAGAGTTGAACTAGATATGGTCCATGTGTGTAGGATGCACAGTTCTTTGTTCTGAGCAAGCTCACTGTTCGGACCCCATAGGAAACACAGTAGAGTAGAAGAGTGCTCTTTTCTCTAAAGCAGAGTGTGTTTCTTGTAAGGCGAGCTAGCATTTGTTTCCCAGTCATAAATGCGGTTGAATCACATGCAGTTTGTGGTCCTACGAGCAAGAGTTGTTTTCTGGTAAGGAAAGTCACTATTGCGCTCCCATTGCCACACACAGTGCAAAGAGCACTCGCATCTGTTCCCACCAAGTACAGTGTATCGGACTGAAGAGGAGCTACTGTTCTTGTCAGTTTCCTAAGCTGAGTTGAACTAGATTTGGCCCATGTGTGTAGGAAGAACAGTTCTTTTGTTCTGAGCAAGCACACTGTTCGGACCCCATAGGAAACATAGTAGAGTAGAAGAGTGCTCTTTTCTCAAAAGCAGAGTGTGTTTCATGTAAGGCGAGCTAGCATTTGTTTCCCAGTCCTAAGTGGAGTTGAATCACATGCAGTTTCTGGTCCTACAAGCAAGAGTTGTTTTCTGGTAAGGAAAGTCACTATTGCGCTCCCTTTGCCATACACAGTGCAAATAGCACTCGCGTCTTTTCCCAGCAAGTACAGTGTATCGGACTGAAGAGGAGCTACTGTTCTTGTCAGTTTCCTAAGCAGAGTTGAACTAGATATGGCCCGTGTGTTTAGGAAGCACAGTTATTATGTTCTGAGCAAGCTCACTGTTCTGGCCCTATAGTAAACACAGTACAGTAGAAGAGTGCTCTTTTCTCTAAAGCAGAGTTTGTTTCTTGTAAGGCGAGCTCGCCTTTATTTCCCAGTCGTAAATGGAGTTGAGTCACATGCAGTTTTTGGTCCTATGAGCAAGAGATGTTTTCTTGTAAGAAGAGTCACTGTTGTGCTCCAAATGCCATACACAGTGCAAATAGCACTGGCGTCTGTTCCCAGCAAGTACAGTGTATTGGACTGAATAGGTGCTACTGTTCTTGTCAGTTTCCTAAGCAGAGTTGAACTAGATATGATCCATGTGTGTAGGAAGCACAGTTTTTTTGTTCTGAGCAAGCTCGCTGTTTGGACCCCATAGGAAACACAGTAGAGTAGAAGAGTGCTCTTTTCTCTAAAGCAAAGTGTGTTTCTTGTAAGGCGAGCTAGCGTTTGTTTCCCAGTCCTAAATGGAGTGGAATCACATGCAGTTTCTGGTCCTACGATCAAGAGTTGTTTTATGGTAAGAATAGTCACTATAGGGCTGCCATTGCCATACACAGGACATATAGCACTGGCGTCTGTTCGCAGCAAGTACAGTATATTGGACTGAAGAGGATCTACTGTTCTTGTCAGGTTCCTAAGCAGAATTGAACTAGATATGGCCGTGTGTAGGAAGCACAGTTCATTTGTTGTGAGCAAGCTCACTGTTTGGATCCCGTAGGAAACACAGTAGATTAGAAGAGTGCTCATTTCTCTAAAGCAGAGTGTGTTTCTTGTAAGGCACGCTAGCGTTTGTTTCCCAGTCCTAAATGGCGTTGAATCACATGCAGTTTGTGGTCCTACGAGCAAGAAATGTTTTCTGGTAGGAAAGTCACTATTGCGCTCCCATTGCCAGACACAGTGCAAATAGCACATGTGTCTGTTCCCAGCAAGTACAGTGTATCGGACTGAAGAGGAGCTACTGTTCTTGTCAGTTTCCTAAGCAGAGTTGAACTAGATAAGTCCTGTGTGTGTAGGAAGCACAGTACTTATGTTCTGAGCAAGCTCACTGTTCTGGCCCTATAGGAAACACAGTAGAGTAGAAGAGTGCTCTTTTCTCAAAAGCAGAGTGTGTTTCTTGTAAGGCGAGCTAGCGTTTGTTTCCTAGTCCTAAATGGCGTTGAATCCCATGCAGTTTCTGGTACTACGAGCAAGAGTTGTTTTCTGGTAAGAAGAGTCACTATTGCGCTGCCATTGCCATACACAGGACAAATAGCACTGGCGTCTGTTCTCAGCAAGTACAGTGTATTGGACTGAAGAGGATCTACTGTTATTGTCAGGTTCCTAGGCAGAATTGAACTAGATATGGCCATGTGTGTAGGAAGCACAGTTCTTTTGTTCTGAGCAAGCTCACTGTTCGGACCCCATAGGAAACACAGTAGATTAGAATAGTGCTCTTTTCTCAAAAGCAGAGTGTGTTTTTTGTAAGGCGAGCTAGCGTTTGTTTTCCAGTCCTAAATGGAGTTGAGTCACATGCAGTTTTCGGTCCTACGAGCAAGAGTTGTTTTCTGGTAAGAAAAGTCACTATTGCGCTCCCATTGCCATACACAGTGCAAATAGCACTCGCCTCTGTTCCCAGCAAGTACAGTGTATTGGACTGAATAGGAGCTACTGTTCGTGTCAGTTTCCTAAGCAGAGTTGAACTAGATATGGTCCATGTGTGTAGGAAGCACAGTTCTTTGTTCTGAGCAAGCTCACTGTTCGGACCCCATAGGAAACACAGTAGAGTAGAAGAGTGCTCTTTTCTCTAAAGCAGAGTGTGTTTCTTGTAAGGCGAGCTAGCATTTGTTTTCCAGTCATAAATGGAGTTGAATCACATGCAGTTTGTGGTCCTATGAGCAAGAGTTGTTTTCTGGTAAGGAAAGTCCCTATTGCGCTCCCATTGCCACACACAGTGCAAAGAGCACTCGCATCTGTTCCCACCAAGTACAGTGTATCGGACTGAAGAGGAGCTACTGTTCTTGTCAGTTTCCTAAGCAGAGTTGAACTAGATATGGCCCATGTGTGTAGGAAGCACAGTTCTTTTGTTCTGAGCAAGCTCACTGTTCGGACACCATAGGAAACACAGTAGAGTAGAAGAGTGCTCTTTTCTCAAAAGCAGAGTGTGTTTCATGTAAGGCGAGCTCGCGTTTATTTCCCAGTCCTAAATGGAGTTGAGTCACATGCAGTTTTTGGTCCTATGAGCAAGAGATGTTTTCTTGTAAGAAGAGTCACTGTTGTGCTCCAAATGCCATACACAGTGCAAATAGCACTCGCGTCTGTTCCAAGCAAGTACAGTGTATTGGACTGAATAGGACCTACTGTTCTTGTCAGTTTCCAAAGCAGAGTTTAACTAGATATGGTCCATGTGTGTAGGAAGCACAGTTCTTTTGTTCTTTGCAAGCTCACTGTTTGGACCCCATAGGAAACACAGTAGAGTAGAAGAGTGCTCTTTTCTTAAAAGCAGAGTGTGTTTCTTTTAAGGCGAGCTAGCATTTGTTTCCCATTCCTAAATGGAGTTGAATCACATGCAGTTTCTGGTCCTACGATCAAGAGTTGTTTTCTGGTAAGGAAAGTCACAATTGTGCTCCCATTGCCATACACAGTGTAAATAGCACTGGCGTCTGTTCCCAGCAAGTACAGTGTATTGGACTGAATAGGTGCTCCTGTTCTTGTCAGTTTCCTAAGCAGAGTTGAACTAGATATGGCCCGTGTGTGGGAAGCACCGTTCTTTTGTTCTGAGCAAGCTCACTGTTCTGGCCCTATAGGAAACACAGTAGAGTAGAAGAGTGCTCTTTTCTCTAAAGCAGAGTGTGTTTCTTGTAAGGCGAGCTACCGTTTGTTTCCCAGTCTTAAATGGAGTTGAATCACAAGCAGTTTCTGGTCCTACGAGCAAGAGTTGTTTTATGGTAAGAAGAGTCACTAGTGCGCTGCCATTGCCATACACAGGACAAATAACACTGGCGTCTGTTCCCAGCAAGCACAGTGTATTGGACTGAAGAGGATCTACTGTTCTTGTCAGGTTCCTAAGCAGAATTGAACTAGATATGGCCGTGTGTGTAGGAAGCACAGTTCTTTTGTTCTGAGCAAGCTCACTGTTCGAACACCATAGGAAACACAGTAGAGTAGAAGAGTGCTCTTTTCTCAAAAGCAGAGTGTGTATTTTGTAAGGCAAGCTAGCATTTGTTTCCCAGTCCTAAATGGAGTTGAATTACATGCAGTTTCTGGTCCTACGAGCAAGAGTTGTTTTCTGGTAAGGAAAGTCACTATTGTGCTCCCTTTGCCATACACAGTGCAAATAGCACTCGCGTCTTTTCCCAGCTAGTACAGTGTATCGGACTGAAGAGGAGCTACTGTTCTTGTCAGTTTCCTAAGCAGAGTTGAACTAGATATGGCCTTTGTGTTTAGGAAGCACAGTTATTATGTTCTGAGCAAGCTCACTGTTCTGGCCCTATAGGAAACACAGTACAGTAGAAGAGTGTTCTTTTCTCTAAAGCAGTGTGTTTCTTGTAAGGCGAGCTTGCGTTTATTTCCCAGTCCTAAATGGAGTTGAGTCACATGCAGTTTTTGGTCCTATGAGCAAGAGATGTTTTCTGGTAAGAAGAGTCACTATTGTGCTCCAAATGCCATACACAGTGCAAATAGCACTCGCGTCTGTTCCCAGCAAGTACAGTGTATTGGACTGAATAGGAGCTACTGTTCTTGTCAGTTTCCTAAGCAGAGTTTAACTAGATATGGTCCATGTGTGTAGGAAGCACAGTTCTTTTGTTCTTTGCAAGCTCACTGTTTGGACCCCATAGGAAACACAGTAGAGTAGAAGAGTGCTCTTTTCTTAAAAGCAGAGTGTGTTTCTTTTAAGGCAAGCTAGCATTTGTTTCCCAGTCCTAAATGGAGTTGAATCACATGCAGTTTCTGGTCCTATGATCAAGAGTTGTTTTCTGGTAAGGAAAGTCACTATTGTGCTCCCATTGCCGTACACAGTGCAAATAGCACTGGCGTCTGTTCCCAGCAAGTACAGTGTAATGGACTGAATAGGTACTACTGTTCTTGTCAGTTTCCTAAGCAGAGTTGAACTGTATATGATCCATGTGTGTAGGAAGCACAGTTCTTTTGTTCTGAGCAAGCTCACTGTTTGGACCCCATAGGAAACACAGTAGAGTAGAAGAGTGCTCTTTTCTCTAAAGTAGAGTGTGTTTCTTGTAAGGCGAGCTAGAGTTTGTTTCCAAGTCCTAAATGGAGTTGAATCCCATTAAGTTTCTGGTACTACGATCAAGAGTTGTTTTCTGGTAAGAAAAGTCACTATTGCGCTGCCATTGCCATACACAGGATAAATTGCACTGGCGTCTGTTCGCAGCAAGTACAGTGTATTGGACTTAAGAGGATCTACTGTTCTTGTCAGGTTCCTAAGCAGAATTGAACTAGATATGGCAGTGTGTGTAGGAAGCACAGATCTTTTGTTCAGAGCAAGCTGACTGTTCGGACACCATTGGAAACACAGTAGAGTAGAAGAGTGCTCTTTTCTCTAAAGCAAAGTGTGTTTCTTGTAAGGCGAGCTAGCGTTTGTTTCCCAGTCCTAAATGGAGTGGAATCACATGCAGTTTCTGGTCCTACGATCAAGAGTTGTTTTATGGTAAGAATAGTCACTATAGCGCTGCCATTGCCATACACAGGACAAATAGCACTGGCGTCTGTTCGCAGCAAGTACAGTGTATTGGACTGAAGAGGATCTACTGTTCTTGTCAGGTTCCTAAGCAGAATTGAACTAGATATGGCCGTGTGTGTAAGAAGCACAGTTCTTTTGTTCTGAGCAAGCTCACTGTTCTGGCCCTATAGGAAACACAGTACAGTAGAAGAGTGCTCTTTTCTCTAAAGCAGAGTGTGTTTCTTGTAAGGCGAGCTCGCGTTTGTTTCCCAGTCCTAAGTGGAGTTGAGTCACAGGCAGTTTTTGGTCCTATGAGCAAGAGTTGTTTTCTGGTAAGAAGAGTCACTATTGCGTTCCAAATGCCATACACAGTGCAAATAGCACTCGCGTCTGTTCCCAGCAAGTACAGTGTATTGGACTGAATAGAAGCTACTGTTCTTGTCAGTTTCCTAAGCAGAGTTGAACTAGATATGGCCCGTGTGTAGGAAGCACAGTTCTTTTGTTCCGAGCAAGCTCACTGTTTGGAGCCCATAGGAAACACAGTAGAGTAGAAGAGTGCTCTTTTCTCAAAAGCAGAGTGTGTTTCTTGTAAGGCGAGCTAGCATTTGTTTCCCATTCCTAAATAGAGTTGAATTACACGCAGTTTCTGGTCCTATGAGCAAGAGTTGTTTTCTGGTAAGGAAAGTCACTATTGCGCTCCCATTGCCATACACAGTGCAAATAGCACTCGCGTCTGTTCCCAGCAAGTACAGTGTATCGGACTGAAGAGGAGCTACTGTTCTTGTCAGTTTACTAAGCAGAGTTGAACTAGATATGGTCCGTGTATGTAGGAAGCACAGATCTTTTGTTCTGAGCAAGCTCACTGTTTGGACCCAATAGGAAACACAGTAGATTAGAAGAGTGCTCTTTTCTCTAAAGCAGAGTATGTTTCTTGTAAGGCGAGCTAGCGTTTGTTTCCCAGTCCTAAATGGTGTGGAATCACATGCAGTTTCTGGTCCTACGAGCAAGAGTTTTTTTCTCGTAAGGAAATTCACTTTTGTGCTCCCATTGCCATACACAGTGCAAATAGCCCATGTGTCTGTTCCCAGCAAGTACAGTGTGTCGGACTGAAGAGGAGCTACTGTTCTTGTCAGTTTCCTAAGCAGAGTTGAACTACATATGGCCCCTGTGTGTAGGAGGCACAGTCCTTATGTTCTGCGCAAGCTCACTGTTCTGGCCCTATAGGAAACACAGTAGAGTAGAAGAGTTCTCTTTTCTCTGAAGCAGAGTGTGTTTCTTGTAAGGTGAGCTCGCATTTGTTTCCCAGTCCTAAATGGAGTTGAGTCACATGCAGTTTTTGGTCCTACGAGTAAGAGTTGTTTTCTGGTAAGAAGAGTCACTATTGCGCTCCAAATGCCTTATACAGTGCAAATAGCACTCCCGTCTGTTCCCAGCAAGTACAGTGTATTGGACTGAATAGGAGCTACTGTTCTTGTCAAATTCCTAAGCAGAGTTGAACTAGATATGGTCCGTGTGTGTAGGAAGCACAGTTCTTTTGTTCTTAGCAAGCTCACTGTTTGTTCCCTATAGGAAACACAGTGGAGTAGAAGAGTGCTCTTTTTTCAAAAGCAGAGTGTGTTTCTTGTAAGGCGAACTAGCATTTGTTTCCCAGTCCTAATTGGAGTTGAATCCCATGCAGTTTCTGGTACTACGAGCAAGAGTTGTTTTCTGGTAAGAAGAGTCACTATTGTGCTGCCATTGCCATAAACAGGACAAATAGCACTGGCGTCTGTGCGCAGCAAGTACAGTGTATTGGACTGAATAGGAGCTACTGTTCTTGTCAGGTTCTTAAGCAGACTTGAAATAGATATGGCCGTGTGTGTAGGAAGAACAGTTTTTTTTTGTTCTGAGCAAGCTCACTGTTCGGACACCATAGGAAACACAGTAGAGTAGAAGAATACTCTATTCTCTAAAGCAGAGTGTGTTTCTTGGAAGGCGAGCTAGCGTTTGTTTCCCAGTCCTAAATGGAGTTGAATCACATGCAGTTTCTGGTACTAAGAGCAAGAGTTGTTTTCTGGTAAGGAAAGTCACTTTTGTGCTCCCATTGCCATACACAGTGCAAATAGCCCATGCGTCTGTTCCCAGCAAGTACAGTGTATCGGACTGAAGAGGAGCTACTTTTCTTCTCAGTTTCCTAAGCAGAGTTGAACTAGTTATGGCCCGTGTGTAGGAAGCACAGTTCTTTTGTTCTGAGCAAGCTCACTGTTCTGGCCCTATAGGAAACACATTATAGTAGAAGAGTGCTCTTTTCTCTAAAGCAGAGTGTGTTTCTTGTAAGGCGAGCTAGCGTTTGTTTGCCAGTCCTAAATGCAGTTGAATCACATGCAGTTTCTAGTCCTATGAGCAAGAGTTGTTTTCTGGTAAGAAGAGTCACTATTATGCTGCCATTGCCATACACAGGACAAATAGCACTGGCGTCTGTTCCCAGCAAGTACAGTGTATTGGACTGAAGAGGATCTACTGTTCTTGTCAGGTTCCTAAGCAGAATTGAACTAGATATGGCCGTGTGTGTAGGAAGCACAGTTCTTTTGTTCTGAGCAAGCTCACTGTTCGGACACCATAGGAAACACAGTAGAGTAGAAGAGTGCTCTTTTCTCAAAAGCAGAGTGTGTTTCTTGTAAGGCAAGCTCGCGTTTATTTCCCAGTCCTAAATGGAGTTGAGTCACATGCAGTTTTTGGTCCTATGAGCAAGAGATGTTTTCTGGTAAGAAGAGTCACTATTGTGCTCCAAATGCCATACACAGTGCAAATAGCACTCGCGTCTGTTCCCAGCAAGTACAGTGTATTGGACTGAATAGGAGCTACTGTTCTTGTCAGTTTCCTAAGCAGAGTTTAACTGGATATGGTCCATGTGTGTAGGAAGCACAGTTCTTTTGTTCTTTGCAAGCTCACTGTTTCGACCTCATAGGAAACACAGTAGAGTAGAAGAGTGCTCTTTTCTTAAAAGCAGAGTGTGTTTCTTTTAAGGCGAGCTAGCATTTGTTTCCCAGTCCTAAATGGTGTTGAATCACATGCAGTTTGTGGTCCCACGAGCAAGAGTTGTTTTCTGGTAAGGAAAGTCACTATTGCACTCCCATTGCCATACACAGTGCAAATAGCACTCCCGTCTGTTCCCAGCAAGTACAGTGTATTGGACTGAAGAGGAGCTACTGTTCTTCTCAGTTTCCTACGCAGAGTTGAACTAGATATGGCCCGTGTGTCTAGGAAACACAGTTCATTTTTTCTGAGCAATCTCACTGTTCTGGCCCTATAGGAAACACAGTAGAGTAGAAGAGTGCTCTTTTCTCAAAAGCAGAGTGTGTTTCTTGTAAGGCGAGCTAGCGTTTGTTTCCCAGTCCTAAATGGAGTTGAATCCCATGCAGTTTCTGGTACTATGAGCAAGAATTGTTTTCTGGTAAGAAGAGTCACTATTGCGCTCCCATTGCCATACACAGGACAAATAGCACTGGCGTCTGTTCGCAGCAATTACAGTGTATTGGACTGAAGAGGATCTACTGTTCTTGTCAGGTTCCTAAGCAGAATTGAACTAGATATGGCAGTGTGTGTAGGAAGCACAGATCTTTTGTTCAGAGCAAGCTTAGTGTTCGGACCCCATAGGAAACACAGTAGAGTAGAAGAGTGCTCTTTTCTCAAAAGCAGAGTGTGTTTCTTGTAAGGCGAGCTAGCATTTGTTTCCCATTCCTAAATAGAGTTGAATCTCATGCAGTTTCTGGTCCTATGAGCAAGAGTTGTTTTCTGGTAAGGAAAGTCACTATTGCGCTCCCATTGCCATACACAGTGCAAATAGCACTCGCGTCTGTTCCCAGCAAGTACAGTGTATCGGACTGAAGAGGAGCTACTGTTCTTGTCAGTTTACTAAGCAGAGTTGAACTAGATATGGTCCGTGTATGTAGGAAGCACAGTTCTTTTGTTCTGAGCAAGCTCACTGTTTGGACCCAATAGGAAACACAGTAGATTAGAAGAGTGCCCTTTTCTCTAAAGCAGAGTATGTTTCTTGTAAGGCGAGCTAGCATTTGTTTCCCAGTCCTAAATGGTGTGGAATCACATGCAGTTTCTGGTCCTACGAGCAAGAGTTGTTTTTTCGTAAGGAAATTCACTTTTGTGCTCCCATTGCCATACACAGTGCAAATAGCCCATGCGTCTGTTCCCAGCAAGTACAGTGTGTCGGACTGAAGAGGAGCTACTGTTCTTGTCAGTTTCCTAAGCAGAGTTGAACTACATATGGCCCCTGTGTGTAGGAGGCACAGTTCTTATGTTCTGAGCAAGCTAACTGTTCTGGCCCTATAGGAAACACAGTAGAGTAGAAGAGTGCTCTTTTCTCTGAAGCAGAGTGTGTTTCTTGTAAGGTGAGCTCGCATTTGTTTCCCAGTCCTAAATGGAGTTGAGTCACATGCAGTTTTTGGTCCTACGAGTAAGAGTTGTTTTCTGGTAAGAAGAGTCACTATTGCGCTCCAAATGCCTTATACAGTGCAAATAGCACTCCCGTCTGTTCCCAGCAAGTACAGTGTATTGGACTGAATAGGAGCTACTGTTCTTGTCAAATTCCTAAGCAGAGTTGAACTAGATATGGTCCGTGTGTGTAGGAAGCACAGTTCTTTTGTTCTTAGCAAGCTCACTGTTTGTTCCCTATAGGAAACACAGTGGAGTAGAAGAGTGCTCTTTTTTCAAAAGCAGAGTGTGTTTCTTGTAAGGCGAACTAGCATTTGTTTCCCAGTCCTAATTGGAGTTGAATCCCATGCAGTTTCTGGTACTACGAGCAAGAGTTGTTTTCTGGTAAGAAGAGTCACTATTGTGCTGCCATTGCCATAAACAGGACAAATAGCACTGGCGTCTGTGCGCAGCAAGTACAGTGTATTGGACTGAATAGGAGCTACTGTTCTTGTCAGGTTCTTAAGCAGACTTGAAATAGATATGGCCGTGTGTGTAGGAAGAACAGTTTTTTTTTGTTCTGAGCAAGCTCACTGTTCAGACACCATAGGAAACACAGTAGAGTAGAAGAATACTCTATTCTCTAAAGCAGAGTGTGTTTCTTGGAAGGCGAGCTAGCGTTTGTTTCCCAGTCCTAAATGGAGTTGAATCACATGCAGTTTCTGGTACTAAGAGCAAGAGTTGTTTTCTGGTAAGGAAAGTCACTTTTGCGCTCCCATTGCCATACACAGTGCAAATAGCCCATGCGTCTGTTCCCAGCAAGTACAGTGTATCGGACTGAAGAGGAGCTACTGTTCTTCTCAGTTTCCTAAGCAGAGTTGAACTAGTTATGGCCCGTGTGTAGGAAGCACAGTTCTTTTGTTCTGAGCAAGCTCACGGTTCTGGCCCTATAGGAAACACATTATAGTAGAAGAGTGCTCTTTTCTCTAAAGCAGAGTGTGTTTTTTGTAAGGCGAGCTAGCGTTTGTTTCCCAGTCCTAAATGGAGTTGAATCCCATGCAGTTTCTGGTACTATGAGCAAGAATTGTTTTCTGGTAAGAAGAGTCACTATTGCGCTCCCATTGCCATACACAGGACAAATAGCACTGGCGTCTGTTCGCAGTAAGTACAGTGTATTGGACTGAAGAGGATCTACTGTTCTTGTCAGGTTCCTAAGCAGAATTGAACTAGATATGGCAGTGTGTGTAGGAAGCACAGATCTTTTGTTCAGAGCAAGCTTACTGTTCGGACCCCATAGGAAACACAGTAGAGTAGAAGAGTGCTCTTTTCTCAAAAGCAGAGTGTGTTTCTTGTAAGTGGAGCTAGCATTTGTTTTCCAGTCCTAAATGAAGTTGAATCACATGCAGTTTCTGGTCCTACGAGCAAGAGTTGTTTTCTGGTAAGGAAAGTCACTATTGCGCTCCCATTGCAATACACAGTGCAAATAGCACTCGTGTCTGTTCCCAGCAAGTACAGTGTATTGGACTGAATAGAAGCTACTGTTCTTGTTAGTTTCCTACGCAGAGTTGAACTACATATGGTCCGTGTGTGTAGGAAGCACAGTTATTATGTTCTGCGCAAGGTCACTGTTCTGTCTCTATAGGAAACTCAGTAGAGTAGAAGAGTGCTCTTTTCTCTAAAGCAGAGTGTGTTTCTTGTAAGGCGAGCTCGCGTTTGTTTCCCAGTCCTAAGTGGAGTTGAGTCACAGGCAGTTTTTGGTCCTATGAGCAAGAGTTGTTTTCTGGTAAGAAGAGTCACTATTGCGTTCCAAATGCCATACACAGTGCAAATAGCACTCGCATCTGTTCCCAGCAAGTACAGTGTATTGGATTGAATAGAAGCTACTGTTCTTGTCAGTTTCCTAAGCAGAGTTGAACTAGATATGGCCCGTGTGTAGGAAGCACAGTTCTTTTGTTCCGAGCAAGCTCACTGTTTGGAGCCCATAGGAAACACAGTAGAGTAGAAGAGTGCTCTTTTCTCAAAAGCAGAGTGTGTTTCTTGTAAGGCGAGCTCGCGTTTGTTTCCCAGTCCTAAGTGGAGTTGAGTCACAGGCAGTTTTTGGTCCTATGAGCAAGAGTTGTTTTCTGGTAAGAAGAGTCACTATTGCGCTCCCATTGCCATACACAGTGCAAATAGCACTCGCGTCTGTTCCCAGCAAGTACAGTGTATTGGACTGAATAGGAGCTACTGTTCTTGTCAGTTTCCTAAGCAGAGTTTAATTAGATATGGTCCATGTGTGTAGGAAGCACAGTTCTTTTGTTCTTTGCAAGCTCACTGTTTGGACCCCATAGGAAACACAGTAGAGTAGAAGAGTGCTCTTTTCTTAAAAGCAGAGTGTGTTTCTTTTAAGGCAAGCTAGCATTTGTTTCCCAGTCCTAAATGGAGTTGAATCACATGCAGGTTCTGGTCCTACGATCAAGAGTTGTTTTCTGGTAAGGAAAGTCACTATTGTGCTCCCATTGCCGTACACAGTGCAAATAGCACTGGCGTCTGTTCCCAGCAAGTACAGTGTAATGGACTGAATAGGTACTACTGTTCTTGTCAGTTTCCTAAGCAGAGTTGAACTGTATATGATCCATGTGTGTAGGAAGCACAGTTCTTTTGTTCTGAGCAAGCTCACTGTTTGGAGCCCATAGGAAACACAGTAGAGTAGAAGAGTGCTCTTTTCTCTAAAGTAGAGTGTGTTTCTTGTAAGGCGAGCTAGCGTTTGTTTCCAAGTCCTAAATGGAGTTGAATCCCATTAAGTTTCTGGTACTACGATCAAGAGTTGTTTTCTGGTAAGAAAAGTCACTATTGCGCTGCCATTGCCATACACAGGACAAATTGCACTGGCGTCTGTTCGCAGCAAGTACAGTGTATTGGACTTAAGAGGATCTACTGTTCTTGTCAGGTTCCTAAGCAGAATTGAACTAGATATGGCAGTGTGTGTAGGAAGCACAGATCTTTTGTTCAGAGCAAGCTGACTGTTCGGACACCATTGGAAACACAGTAGAGTAGAAGAGTGCTCTTTTCTCTAAAGCAAAGTGTGTTTCTTGTAAGGCGAGCTAGCGTTTGTTTCCCAGTCCTAAATGGAGTGGAATCACATGCAGTTTCTGGTCCTACGATCAAGAGTTGTTTTATGGTAAGAATAGTCACTATAGCGCTGCCATTGCCATACAAGGACAAATAGCACTGGCGTCTGTTCGCAGCAAGTACAGTGTATTGGACTGAAGAGGATCTACTGTTCTTGTCAGGTTCCTAAGCAGAATTGAACTAGATATGGCCGTGTGTGTAAGAAGCACAGTTCTTTTGTTCTGAGCAAGCTCACTGTTCTGGCCCAATAGGAAACACAGTACAGTAGAAGAGTGCTCTTTTCTCTAAAGCAGAGTGTGTTTCTTGTAAGGCGAGCTCGCGTTTATTTCCCAGTCCTAAATGGAGTTGAGTCACATGCAGTTTTTGGTCCTATGAGCAAGAGATGTTTTCTGGTAAGAAGAGTCACTATTGTGCTCCAAATGCCATACACAGTGCAAATAGCACTCGCGTCTGTTCCCAGCAAGTACAGTGTATTGGACTGAAGAGGATCTACTGTTCTTGTCAGGTTCCTAAGCAGAATTGAACTAGATATGGCAGTGTGTGTAGGAAGCACAGATCTTTTGTTCAGAGCAAGCTTACTGTTCGGACCCCATAGGAAACACAGTAGAGTAGAAGAGTGCTCTTTTCTCAAAAGCAGAGTGTGTTTCTTGTAAGTGGAGCTAGCATTTGTTTCCCAGTCCTAAATGAAGTTGAATCACATGCAGTTTCTGGTCCTACGAGCAAGAGTTGTTTTCTGGTAAGGAAAGTCACTATTTTGCTCCCATTGCAATACACAGTGCAAATAGCACTCGTGTCTGTTCCCAGCAAGTACAGTGTATTGGACTGAATCGAAGCTACTGTTCTTGTCAGTTTCCTAAGCAGAGTTGAACTACATATGGTCCGTGTGTGTAGGAAGCACAGTTATTATGTTCTGCGCAAGGTCACTGTTCTGGCTCTATAGGAAACTCAGTAGAGTAGCAGAGTGCTCTTTTCTCTAAAGCAGAGTGTGTTTCTTGTAAGACGAGCTCGCGTTTGTTTCCCAGTCCTAAGTGGAGTTGAGTCACAGGCAGTTTTTGGTCCTATGAGCAAGAGAGGTTTTCTGGTAAGAAGAGTCACTATTGCGTTCCAAATGCCATACACAGTGCAAATAGCACTCGCGTCTGTTCCCAGCAAGTACAGTGTATTGGACTGAATAGAAGCTACTGTTCTTGTCAGTTTCCTAAGCAGAGTTGAACTAGATATGGCCCGTGTGTAGGAAGCACAGTTCTTTTGTTCCGAGCAAGCTCAGTGTTTGGAGCCCATAGGAAACACAGTAGAGTAGAAGAGTGCTCTTTTCTCAAAAGCAGGTGTGTTTCTTGTAAGGCGAGCTAGCATTTGTTTCCCATTCCTAAATAGAGTTGAATCACATGCAGTTTCTGGTCCTATGAGCAAGAGTTGTTTTCTGGTAAGGAAAGTCACTATTGCGCTCCCATTGCCATACACAGTGCAAATAGCACTCGCGTCTGTTCCCAGCAAGTACAGTGTATCGGACTGAAGAGGAGCTACTGTTCTTGTCAGTTTACTAAGCAGAGTTGAACTAGATATGGTCCGTGTATGTAGGAAGCACAGATCTTTTGTTCTGAGCAAGCTCACTGTTTGGACCCAATAGGAAACACAGTAGATTAGAAGAGTGCTCTTTTCTCTAAAGCAGAGTATGTTTCTTGTAAGGCGAGCTAGCATTTGTTTCCCAGTCCTAAATGGTGTGGAATCACATGCAGTTTCTGGTCCTACGAGCAAGAGTTTTTGTCTCGTAAGGAAATTCACTTTTGTGCTCCCATTGCCATACACAGTGCAAATAGCCCATGCGTCTGTTCCCAGCAAGTACAGTGTGTCGGACTGAAGAGGAGCTACTGTTCTTGTCAGTTTCCTAAGCAGAGTTGAACTACATATGGCCCCTGTGTGTAGGAGGCACAGTTCTTATGTTCTGCGCAAGCTCACTGTTCTGGCCCTATAGGAAACACAGTAGAGTAGAAGAGTTCTCTTTTCTCTGAAGCAGAGTGTGTTTCTTGTAAGGTGAGCTCGCATTTGTTTCCCAGTCCTAAATGGAGTTGAGTCACATGCAGTTTTTGGTCCTACGAGTAAGAGTTGTTTTCTGGTAAGAAGAGTCACTATTGCGCTCCAAATGCCTTATACAGTGCAAATAGCACTCCCGTCTGTTCCCAGCAAGTACAGTGTATTGGACTGAATAGGAGCTACTGTTCTTGTCAAATTCCTAAGCAGAGTTGAACTAGATATGGTCCGTGTGTGTAGGAAGCACAGTTCTTTTGTTCTTAGCAAGCTCACTGTTTGTTCCCTATAGGAAACACAGTGGAGTAGAAGAGTGCTCTTTTTTCAAAAGCAGAGTGTGTTTCTTGTAAGGCGAACTAGCATTTGTTTCCCAGTCCTAATTGGAGTTGAATCCCATGCAGTTTCTGGTACTACGAGCAAGAGTTGTTTTCTGGTAAGAAGAGTCACTATTGTGCTGCCATTGCCATAAACAGGACAAATAGCACTGGCGTCTGTGCGCAGCAAGTACAGTGTATTGAACTGAATAGGAGCTACTGTTCTTGTCAGGTTCTTAAGCAGACTTGAAATAGATATGGCCGTGTGTGTAGGAAGAACAGTTTTTTTTTGTTCTGAGCAAGCTCACTGTTCGGACACCATAGGAAACACAGTAGAGTAGAAGAATACTCTATTCTCTAAAGCAGAGTGTGTTTCTTGGAAGGCGAGCTAGCGTTTGTTTCCCAGTCCTAAATGGAGTTGAATCACATGCAGTTTCTGGTACTAAGAGCAAGAGTTGTTTTCTGGTAAGGAAAGTCACTTTTGCGCTCCCATTGCCATACACAGTGCAAATAGCCCATGCGTCTGTTCCCAGCAAGTACAGTGTATCGGACTGAAGAGGAGCTACTGTTCTTCTCAGTTTCCTAAGCAGAGTTGAACTAGTTATGGCCCGTGTGTAGGAAGCACAGTTCTTTTGTTCTGAGCAAGCTCACTGTTCTGGCCCTATAGGAATCACATTATAGTAGAAGAGTGCTCTTTTCTCTAAAGCAGAGTGTGTTTCTTGTAAGGCGAGCTAGCGTTTGTTTGCCAGTCCTAAATGCAGTTGAATCACATGCAGTTTCTAGTCCTATGAGCAAGAGTTGTTTTCTGGTAAGAAGAGTCACTATTATGCTGCCATTGCCATACACAGGACAAATAGCACTGGCGTCTGTTCCCAGCAAGTACAGTGTATTGGACTGAAGAGGATCTACTGTTCTTTTCAGGTTCCTAAGCAGAATTGAACTAGATATGGCCGTGTGTGTAGGAAGCACAGTTCTTTTGTTCTGAGCAAGCTCACTGTTCGGACACCATAGGAAACACAGTAGAGTAGAAGAGTGCTCTTTTCTCAAAAGCAGAGTGTGTTTCTTGTAAGGCGAGCTCGCGTTTATTTCCCAGTCCTAAATGGAGTTGAGTCACATGCAGTTTTTGGTCCTATGAGCAAGAGATGTTTTCTGGTAAGAAGAGTCACTATTGTGCTCCAAATGCCATACACAGTGCAAATAGCACTCGCGTCTCTTCCCAGCAAGTACAGTGTATTGGACTGAATAGGAGCTACTGTTCTTGTCAGTTTCCTAAGCAGAGTTGAACTGGATATGGTCCATGTGTGTGGGAAGCACAGTTCTTTTGTTCTTTGCAAGCTCACTGTTTCAACCCCATAGGAAACACAGTAGAGTAGAAGAGTGCTCTTTTCTTAAAAGCAGAGTGTGTTTCTTTTAAGGCGAGCTAGCATTTGTTTCCCAGTCCTAAATGGCGTTGAATCACATGCAGTTTTTGGTCCCACGAGCAAGAGTTGTTTTCTGGTAAGGAAAGTCACTATTGCACTCCCATTGCCATACACAGTGCAAATAGCACTCCCGTCTGTTCCCAGCAAGTACAGTGTATTGGACTGAAGAGGAGCTACTGTTCTTCTCAGTTTCCTACGCAGAGTTGAACTAGATATGGCCCGTGTGTCTAGGAAACACAGTTCATTTTTTCTGAGCAAGCTCACTGTTCTGGCCCAATAGGAAACACAGTAGAGTAGAAGAGTGCTCTTTTCTCAAAAGCAGAGTGTGTTTCTTGTAAGGCGAGCTAGCGTTTGTTTCCCAGTCCTAAATGGAGTTGAATCCCATGCAGTTTCTGGTACTATGAGCAAGAATTGTTTTCTGGTAAGAAGAGTCACTATTGCGCTCCCATTGCCATACACAGGACAAATAGCACTGGCGTCTGTTCGCAGCAAGTACAGTGTATTGGACTGAAGAGGATCTACTGTTCTTGTCAGGTTCCTAAGCAGAATTGAACTAGATATGGCAGTGTGTGTAGGAAGCACAGATCTTTTGTTCAGAGCAAGCTTACTGTTCGGACCCCATAGGAAACACAGTAGAGTAGAAGAGTGCTCTTTTCTCAAAAGCAGAGTGTGTTTCTTGTAAGGCGAGCTAGCATTTGTTTCCCATTCCTAAATAGAGTTGAATCTCATGCAGTTTCTGGTCCTATGAGCAAGAGTTGTTTTCTGGTAAGGAAAGTCACTATTGCGCTCCCATTGCCATACACAGTGCAAATAGCACTCGCGTCTGTTCCCAGCAAGTACAGTGTATCGGACTGAAGAGGAGCTACTGTTCTTGTCAGTTTACTAAGCAGAGTTGAACTAGATATGGTCCGTGTATGTAGGAAGCACAGTTCTTTTGTTCTGAGCAAGCTCACTGTTTGGACCCAATAGGAAACACAGTAGATTAGAAGAGTGCTCTTTTCTCTAAAGCAGAGTATGTTTCTTGTAAGGCGAGCTAGCATTTGTTTCCCAGTCCTAAATGGTGTGGAATCACATGCAGTTTCTGGTCCTACGAGCAAGAGTTGTTTTTTCGTAAGGAAATTCACTTTTGTGCTCCCATTGCCATACACAGTGCAAATAGCCCATGCGTCTGTTCCCAGCAAGTACAGTGTGTCGGACTGAAGAGGAGCTACTGTTCTTGTCAGTTTCCTAAGCAGAGTTGAACTACATATGGCCCCTGTGTGTAGGAGGCACAGTTCTTATGTTCTGAGCAAGCTAACTGTTCTGGCCCTATAGGAAACACAGTAGAGTAGAAGAGTGCTCTTTTCTCTGAAGCAGAGTGTGTTTCTTGTAAGGTGAGCTCGCATTTGTTTCCCAGTCCTAAATGGAGTTGAGTCACATGCAGTTTTTGGTCCTACGAGTAAGAGTTGTTTTCTGGTAAGAAGAGTCACTATTGCGCTCCAAATGCCTTATACAGTGCAAATAGCACTCCCGTCTGTTCCCAGCAAGTACAGTGTATTGGACTGAATAGGAGCTACTGTTCTTGTCAAATTCCTAAGCAGAGTTGAACTAGATATGGTCCGTGTGTGTAGGAAGCACAGTTCTTTTGTTCTTAGCAAGCTCACTGTTTGTTCCCTATAGGAAACACAGTGGAGTAGAAGAGTGCTCTTTTTTCAAAAGCAGAGTGTGTTTCTTGTAAGGCGAACTAGCATTTGTTTCCCAGTCCTAATTGGAGTTGAATCCCATGCAGTTTCTGGTACTACGAGCAAGAGTTGTTTTCTGGTAAGAAGAGTCACTATTGTGCTGCCATTGCCATAAACAGGACAAATAGCACTGGCGTCTGTGCGCAGCAAGTACAGTGTATTGGACTGAATAGGAGCTACTGTTCTTGTCAGGTTCTTAAGCAGACTTGAAATAGATATGGCCGTGTGTGTAGGAAGAACAGTTTTTTTTTGTTCTGAGCAAGCTCACTGTTCAGACACCATAGGAAACACAGTAGAGTAGAAGAATACTCTATTCTCTAAAGCAGAGTGTGTTTCTTGGAAGGCGAGCTAGCGTTTGTTTCCCAGTCCTAAATGGAGTTGAATCACATGCAGTTTCTGGTACTAAGAGCAAGAGTTGTTTTCTGGTAAGGAAAGTCACTTTTGCGCTCCCATTGCCATACACAGTGCAAATAGCCCATGCGTCTGTTCCCAGCAAGTACAGTGTATCGGACTGAAGAGGAGCTACTGTTCTTCTCAGTTTCCTAAGCAGAGTTGAACTAGTTATGGCCCGTGTGTAGGAAGCACAGTTCTTTTGTTCTGAGCAAGCTCACGGTTCTGGCCCTATAGGAAACACATTATAGTAGAAGAGTGCTCTTTTCTCTAAAGCAGAGTGTGTTTTTTGTAAGGCGAGCTAGCGTTTGTTTCCCAGTCCTAAATGGAGTTGAATCCCATGCAGTTTCTGGTACTATGAGCAAGAATTGTTTTCTGGTAAGAAGAGTCACTATTGCGCTCCCATTGCCATACACAGGACAAATAGCACTGGCGTCTGTTCGCAGTAAGTACAGTGTATTGGACTGAAGAGGATCTACTGTTCTTGTCAGGTTCCTAAGCAGAATTGAACTAGATATGGCAGTGTGTGTAGGAAGCACAGATCTTTTGTTCAGAGCAAGCTTACTGTTCGGACCCCATAGGAAACACAGTAGAGTAGAAGAGTGCTCTTTTCTCAAAAGCAGAGTGTGTTTCTTGTAAGTGGAGCTAGCATTTGTTTTCCAGTCCTAAATGAAGTTGAATCACATGCAGTTTCTGGTCCTACGAGCAAGAGTTGTTTTCTGGTAAGGAAAGTCACTATTGCGCTCCCATTGCAATACACAGTGCAAATAGCACTCGTGTCTGTTCCCAGCAAGTACAGTGTATTGGACTGAATAGAAGCTACTGTTCTTGTTAGTTTCCTACGCAGAGTTGAACTACATATGGTCCGTGTGTGTAGGAAGCACAGTTATTATGTTCTGCGCAAGGTCACTGTTCTGTCTCTATAGGAAACTCAGTAGAGTAGAAGAGTGCTCTTTTCTCTAAAGCAGAGTGTGTTTCTTGTAAGGCGAGCTCGCGTTTGTTTCCCAGTCCTAAGTGGAGTTGAGTCACAGGCAGTTTTTGGTCCTATGAGCAAGAGTTGTTTTCTGGTAAGAAGAGTCACTATTGCGTTCCAAATGCCATACACAGTGCAAATAGCACTCGCATCTGTTCCCAGCAAGTACAGTGTATTGGATTGAATAGAAGCTACTGTTCTTGTCAGTTTCCTAAGCAGAGTTGAACTAGATATGGCCCGTGTGTAGGAAGCACAGTTCTTTTGTTCCGAGCAAGCTCACTGTTTGGAGCCCATAGGAAACACAGTAGAGTAGAAGAGTGCTCTTTTCTCAAAAGCAGAGTGTGTTTCTTGTAAGGCGAGCTCGCGTTTGTTTCCCAGTCCTAAGTGGAGTTGAGTCACAGGCAGTTTTTGGTCCTATGAGCAAGAGTTGTTTTCTGGTAAGAAGAGTCACTATTGCGCTCCCATTGCCATACACAGTGCAAATAGCACTCGCGTCTGTTCCCAGCAAGTACAGTGTATTGGACTGAATAGGAGCTACTGTTCTTGTCAGTTTCCTAAGCAGAGTTTAATTAGATATGGTCCATGTGTGTAGGAAGCACAGTTCTTTTGTTCTTTGCAAGCTCACTGTTTGGACCCCATAGGAAACACAGTAGAGTAGAAGAGTGCTCTTTTCTTAAAAGCAGAGTGTGTTTCTTTTAAGGCAAGCTAGCATTTGTTTCCCAGTCCTAAATGGAGTTGAATCACATGCAGGTTCTGGTCCTACGATCAAGAGTTGTTTTCTGGTAAGGAAAGTCACTATTGTGCTCCCATTGCCGTACACAGTGCAAATAGCACTGGCGTCTGTTCCCAGCAAGTACAGTGTAATGGACTGAATAGGTACTACTGTTCTTGTCAGTTTCCTAAGCAGAGTTGAACTGTATATGATCCATGTGTGTAGGAAGCACAGTTCTTTTGTTCTGAGCAAGCTCACTGTTTGGAGCCCATAGGAAACACAGTAGAGTAGAAGAGTGCTCTTTTCTCTAAAGTAGAGTGTGTTTCTTGTAAGGCGAGCTAGCGTTTGTTTCCAAGTCCTAAATGGAGTTGAATCCCATTAAGTTTCTGGTACTACGATCAAGAGTTGTTTTCTGGTAAGAAAAGTCACTATTGCGCTGCCATTGCCATACACAGGACAAATTGCACTGGCGTCTGTTCGCAGCAAGTACAGTGTATTGGACTTAAGAGGATCTACTGTTCTTGTCAGGTTCCTAAGCAGAATTGAACTAGATATGGCAGTGTGTGTAGGAAGCACAGATCTTTTGTTCAGAGCAAGCTGACTGTTCGGACACCATTGGAAACACAGTAGAGTAGAAGAGTGCTCTTTTCTCTAAAGCAAAGTGTGTTTCTTGTAAGGCGAGCTAGCGTTTGTTTCCCAGTCCTAAATGGAGTGGAATCACATGCAGTTTCTGGTCCTACGATCAAGAGTTGTTTTATGGTAAGAATAGTCTCTATAGCGCTGCCATTGCCATACAAGGACAAATAGCACTGGCGTCTGTTCGCAGCAAGTACAGTGTATTGGACTGAAGAGGATCTACTGTTCTTGTCAGGTTCCTAAGCAGAATTGAACTAGATATGGCCGTGTGTGTAAGAAGCACAGTTCTTTTGTTCTGAGCAAGCTCACTGTTCTGGCCCAATAGGAAACACAGTACAGTAGAAGAGTGCTCTTTTCTCTAAAGCAGAGTGTGTTTCTTGTAAGGCGAGCTCGCGTTTATTTCCCAGTCCTAAATGGAGTTGAGTCACATGCAGTTTTTGGTCCTATGAGCAAGAGATGTTTTCTGGTAAGAAGAGTCACTATTGTGCTCCAAATGCCATACACAGTGCAAATAGCACTCGCGTCTGTTCCCAGCAAGTACAGTGTATTGGACTGAAGAGGATCTACTGTTCTTGTCAGGTTCCTAAGCAGAATTGAACTAGATATGGCAGTGTGTGTAGGAAGCACAGATCTTTTGTTCAGAGCAAGCTTACTGTTCGGACCCCATAGGAAACACAGTAGAGTAGAAGAGTGCTCTTTTCTCAAAAGCAGAGTGTGTTTCTTGTAAGTGGAGCTAGCATTTGTTTCCCAGTCCTAAATGAAGTTGAATCACATGCAGTTTCTGGTCCTACGAGCAAGAGTTGTTTTCTGGTAAGGAAAGTCACTATTGTGCTCCCATTGCAATACACAGTGCAAATAGCACTCGTGTCTGTTCCCAGCAAGTACAGTGTATTGGACTGAATCGAAGCTACTGTTCTTGTCAGTTTCCTAAGCAGAGTTGAACTACATATGGTCCGTGTGTGTAGGAAGCACAGTTATTATGTTCTGCGCAAGGTCACTGTTCTGGCTCTATAGGAAACTCAGTAGAGTAGCAGAGTGCTCTTTTCTCTAAAGCAGAGTGTGTTTCTTGTAAGACGAGCTCGCGTTTCTTTCCCAGTCCTAAGTGGAGTTGAGTCACAGGCAGTTTTTGGTCCTATGAGCAAGAGAGGTTTTCTGGTAAGAAGAGTCACTATTGCGTTCCAAATGCCATACACAGTGCAAATAGCACTCGCGTCTGTTCCCAGCAAGTACAGTGTATTGGACTGAATAGAAGCTACTGTTCTTGTCAGTTTCCTAAGCAGAGTTGAACTAGATATGGCCCGTGTGTAGGAAGCACAGTTCTTTTGTTCCGAGCAAGCTCAGTGTTTGGAGCCCATAGGAAACACAGTAGAGTAGAAGAGTGCTCTTTTCTCAAAAGCAGGTGTGTTTCTTGTAAGGCGAGCTAGCATTTGTTTCCCATTCCTAAATAGAGTTGAATCACATGCAGTTTCTGGTCCTATGAGCAAGAGTTGTTTTCTGGTAAGGAAAGTCACTATTGTGCTCCCATTGCCATACACAGTGCAAATAGCACTCGCGTCTGTTCCCAGCAAGTACAGTGTATCGGACTGAAGAGGAGCTACTGTTCTTGTCAGTTTACTAAGCAGAGTTGAACTAGATATGGTCCGTGTATGTAGGAAGCACAGATATTTTGTTCTGAGCAAGCTCACTGTTTGGACCCAATAGGAAACACAGTAGATTAGAAGAGTGCTCTTTTCTCTAAAGCAGAGTATGTTTCTTGTAAGGCGAGCTAGCATTTGTTTCCCAGTCCTAAATGGTGTGGAATCACATGCAGTTTCTGGTCCTACGAGCAAGAGTTGTTTTCTGGTAAGGAAAGTCACTATTGTGCTCCCATTGCCATACACAGTGCAAATAGCCCATGCGTCTGTTCCCAGCAAGTACAGTGTGTCGGACTGAAGAGGAGCTACTGTTCTTGTCAGTTTCCTAAGCAGAGTTGAACTACATATGGCCCCTGTGTGTAGGAGGCACAGTTCTTATGTTCTGCGCAAGCTCACTGTTCTGGCCCTATAGGAAACACAGTAGAGTAGAAGAGTTCTCTTTTCTCTGAAGCAGAGTGTGTTTCTTGTAAGGTGAGCTCGCATTTGTTTCCCAGTCCTAAATGGAGTTGAGTCACATGCAGTTTTTGGTCCTACGAGTAAGAGTTGTTTTCTGGTAAGAAGAGTCACTATTGCGCTCCAAATGCCTTATACAGTGCAAATAGCACTCCCGTCTGTTCCCAGCAAGTACAGTGTATTGGACTGAATAGGAGCTACTGTTCTTGTCAAATTCCTAAGCAGAGTTGAACTAGATATGGTCCGTGTGTGTAGGAAGCACAGTTCTTTTGTTCTTAGCAAGCTCACTGTTTGTTCCCTATAGGAAACACAGTGGAGTAGAAGAGTGCTCTTTTTTCAAAAGCAGAGTGTGTTTCTTGTAAGGCGAACTAGCATTTGTTTCCCAGTCCTAATTGGAGTTGAATCCCATGCAGTTTCTGGTACTACGAGCAAGAGTTGTTTTCTGGTAAGAAGAGTCACTATTGTGCTGCCATTGCCATAAACAGGACAAATAGCACTGGCGTCTGTGCGCAGCAAGTACAGTGTATTGGACTGAATAGGAGCTACTGTTCTTGTCAGGTTCTTAAGCAGACTTGAAATAGATATGGCCGTGTGTGTAGGAAGAACAGTTTTTTTTTGTTCTGAGCAAGCTCACTGTTCGGACACCATAGGAAACACAGTAGAGTAGAAGAATACTCTATTCTCTAAAGCAGAGTGTGTTTCTTGGAAGGCGAGCTAGCGTTTGTTTCCCAGTCCTAAATGGAGTTGAATCACATGCAGTTTCTGGTACTAAGAGCAAGAGTTGTTTTCTGGTAAGGAAAGTCACTTTTGCGCTCCCATTGCCATACACAGTGCAAATAGCCCATGCGTCTGTTCCCAGCAAGTACAGTGTATCGGACTGAAGAGGAGCTACTGTTCTTCTCAGTTTCCTAAGCAGAGTTGAACTAGTTATGGCCCGTGTGTAGGAAGCACAGTTCTTTTGTTCTGAGCAAGCTCACTGTTCTTGCCCTATAGGAATCACATTATAGTAGAAGAGTGCTCTTTTCTCTAAAGCAGAGTGTGTTTCTTGTAAGGCGAGCTAGCGTTTGTTTGCCAGTCCTAAATGCAGTTGAATCACATGCAGTTTCTAGTCCTATGAGCAAGAGTTGTTTTCTGGTAAGAAGAGTCACTATTATGCTGCCATTGCCATACACAGGACAAATAGCACTGGCGTCTGTTCCCAGCAAGTACAGTGTATTGGACTGAAGAGGATCTACTGTTCTTTTCAGGTTCCTAAGCAGAATTGAACTAGATATGGCCGTGTGTGTAGGAAGCACAGTTCTTTTGTTCTGAGCAAGCTCACTGTTCGGACACCATAGGAAACACAGTAGAGTAGAAGAGTGCTCTTTTCTCAAAAGCAGAGTGTGTTTCTTGTAAGGCGAGCTCGCGTTTATTTCCCAGTCCTAAATGGAGTTGAGTCACATGCAGTTTTTGGTCCTATGAGCAAGAGATGTTTTCTGGTAAGAAGAGTCACTATTGTGCTCCAAATGCCATACACAGTGCAAATAGCACTCGCGTCTCTTCCCAGCAAGTACAGTGTATTGGACTGAATAGGAGCTACTGTTCTTGTCAGTTTCCTAAGCAGAGTTGAACTGGATATGGTCCATGAGTGTAGGAAGCACAGTTCTTTTGTTCTTTGCAAGCTCACTGTTTCGACCCCATAGGAAACACAGTAGAGTAGAAGAGTGCTCTTTTCTTAAAAGCAGAGTGTGTTTCTTTTAAGGCGAGCTAGCATTTGTTTCCCAGTCCTAAATGGCGTTGAATCACATGCAGTTTTTGGTCCCACGAGCAAGAGTTGTTTTCTGGTAAGGAAAGTCACTATTGCACTCCCATTGCCATACACAGTGCAAATAGCACTCCCGTCTGTTCCCAGCAAGTACAGTGTATTGGACTGAAGAGGAGCTACTGTTCTTCTCAGTTTCCTACGCAGAGTTGAACTAGATATGGCCCGTGTGTCTAGGAAACACAGTTCATTTTTTCTGAGCAAGCTCACTGTTCTGGCCCAATAGGAAACACAGTAGAGTAGAAGAGTGCTCTTTTCTCAAAAGCAGAGTGTGTTTCTTGTAAGGCGAGCTAGCGTTTGTTTCCCAGTCCTAAATGGAGTTGAATCCCATGCAGTTTCTGGTACTATGAGCAAGAATTGTTTTCTGGTAAGAAGAGTCACTATTGCGCTCCCATTGCCATACACAGGACAAATAGCACTGGCGTCTGTTCGCAGCAAGTACAGTGTATTGGACTGAAGAGGATCTACTGTTCTTGTCAGGTTCCTAAGCAGAATTGAACTAGATATGGCAGTGTGTGTAGGAAGCACAGATCTTTTGTTCAGAGCAAGCTTACTGTTCGGACCCCATAGGAAACACAGTAGAGTAGAAGAGTGCTCTTTTCTCAAAAGCAGAGTGTGTTTCTTGTAAGTGGAGCTAGCATTTGTTTTCCAGTCCTAAATGAAGTTGAATCACATGCAGTTTCTGGTCCTACGAGCAAGAGTTGTTTTCTGGTAAGGAAAGTCACTATTGCGCTCCCATTGCAATACACAGTGCAAATAGCACTCGTGTCTGTTCCCAGCAAGTACAGTGTATTGGACTGAATAGAAGCTACTGTTCTTGTTAGTTTCCTACGCAGAGTTGAACTACATATGGTCCGTGTGTGTAGGAAGCACAGTTATTATGTTCTGCGCAAGGTCACTGTTCTGGCTCTATAGGAAACTCAGTAGAGTAGAAGAGTGCTCTTTTCTCTAAAGCAGAGTGTGTTTCTTGTAAGGCGAGCTCGCGTTTGTTTCCCAGTCCTAAGTGGAGTTGAGTCACAGGCAGTTTTTGGTCCTATGAGCAAGAGTTGTTTTCTGGTAAGAAGAGTCACTATTGCGTTCCAAATGCCATACACAGTGCAAATAGCACTCGCATCTGTTCCCAGCAAGTACAGTGTATTGGATTGAATAGAAGCTACTGTTCTTGTCAGTTTCCTAAGCAGAGTTGAACTAGATATGGCCCGTGTGTAGGAAGCACAGTTCTTTTGTTCCGAGCAAGCTCACTGTTTGGAGCCCATAGGAAACACAGTAGAGTAGAAGAGTGCTCTTTTCTCAAAAGCAGAGTGTGTTTCTTGTAAGGCGAGCTCGCGTTTGTTTCCCAGTCCTAAGTGGAGTTGAGTCACAGGCAGTTTTTGGTCCTATGAGCAAGAGTTGTTTTCTGGTAAGAAGAGTCACTATTGCGCTCCCATTGCCATACACAGTGCAAATAGCACTCGCGTCTGTTCCCAGCAAGTACAGTGTATTGGACTGAATAGGAGCTACTGTTCTTGTCAGTTTCCTAAGCAGAGTTTAATTATATATGGTCCATGTGTGTAGGAAGCACAGTTCTTTTGTTCTTTGCAAGCTCACTGTTTGGACCCCATAGGAAACACAGTAGAGTAGAAGAGTGCTCTTTTCTTAAAAGCAGAGTGTGTTTCTTTTAAGGCAAGCTAGCATTTGTTTCCCAGTCCTAAATGGAGTTGAATCACATGCAGTTTCTGGTCCTACGATCAAGAGTTGTTTTCTGGTAAGGAAAGTCACTATTGTGCTCCCATTGCCGTACACAGTGCAAATAGCACTGGCGTCTGTTCCCAGCAAGTACAGTGTAATGGACTGAATAGGTACTACTGTTCTTGTCAGTTTCCTAAGCAGAGTTGAACTGTATATGATCCATGTGTGTAGGAAGCACAGTTCTTTTGTTCTGAGCAAGCTCACTGTTTGGACCCCATAGGAAACACAGTAGAGTAGAAGAGTGCTCTTTTCTCTAAAGTAGAGTGTGTTTCTTGTAAGGCGAGCTAGCGTTTGTTTCCAAGTCCTAAATGGAGTTGAATCCCATTAAGTTTCTGGTACTACGATCAAGAGTTGTTTTCTGGTAAGAAAAGTCACTATTGCGCTGCCATTGCCATACACAGGACAAATTGCACTGGCGTCTGTTCGCAGCAAGTACAGTGTATTGGACTTAAGAGGATCTACTGTTCTTGTCAGGTTCCTAAGCAGAATTGAACTAGATATGGCAGTGTGTGTAGGAAGCACAGATCTTTTGTTCAGAGCAAGCTGACTGTTCGGACACCATTGGAAACACAGTAGAGTAGAAGAGTGCTCTTTTCTCTAAAGCAAAGTGTGTTTCTTGTAAGGCGAGCTAGCGTTTGTTTCCCAGTCCTAAATGGAGTGGAATCACATGCAGTTTCTGGTCCTACGATCAAGAGTTGTTTTATGGTAAGAATAGTCACTATAGCGCTGCCATTGCCATACACAGGACAAATAGCACTGGCGTCTGTTCGCAGCAAGTACAGTGTATTGGACTGAAGAGGATCTACTGTTCTTGTCAGGTTCCTAAGCAGAATTGAACTAGATATGGCCGTGTGTGTAAGAAGCACAGTTCTTTTGTTCTGAGCAAGCTCACTGTTCTGGCCCTATAGGAAACACAGTAGAGTAGAAGAGTGCTCTTTTCTCTAAAGCAGAGTGTGTTTCTTGTAAGGCGAGCTCGCGTTTATTTCCCAGTCCTAAATGGAGTTGAGTCACATGCAGTTTTTGGTCCTATGAGCAAGAGATGTTTTCTGGTAAGAAGAGTCACTATTGTGCTCCAAATGCCATACACAGTGCAAATAGCACTCGCGTCTGTTCCCAGCAAGTACAGTGTATTGGACAGAAGAGGATCTACTGTTCTTGTCAGGTTCCTAAGCAGAATTGAACTAGATATGGCAGTGTGTGTAGGAAGCACAGATCTTTTGTTCAGAGCAAGCTTACTGTTCGGACCCCATAGGAAACACAGTAGAGTAGAAGAGTGCTCTTTTCTCAAAAGCAGAGTGTGTTTCTTGTAAGTGGAGCTAGCATTTGTTTCCCAGTCCTAAATGAAGTTGAATCACATGCAGTTTCTGGTCCTACGAGCAAGAGTTGTTTTCTGGTAAGGAAAGTCACTATTGTGCTCCCATTGCAATACACAGTGCAAATAGCACTCGTGTCTGTTCCCAGCAAGTACAGTGTATTGGACTGAATCGAAGCTACTGTTCTTGTCAGTTTCCTAAGCAGAGTTGAACTACATATGGTCCGTGTGTGTAGGAAGCACAGTTATTATGTTCTGCGCAAGGTCACTGTTCTGGCTCTATAGGAAACTCAGTAGAGTAGAAGAGTGCTCTTTTCTCTAAAGCAGAGTGTGTTTCTTGTAAGACGAGCTCGCGTTTGTTTCCCAGTCCTAAGTGGAGTTGAGTCACAGGCAGTTTTTGGTCCTATGAGCAAGAGAGGTTTTCTGGTAAGAAGAGTCACTATTGCGTTCCAAATGCCATACACAGTGCAAATAGCACTCGCGTCTGTTCCCAGCAAGTACAGTGTATTGGACTGATTAGAAGCTACTGTTCTTGTCAGTTTCCTAAGCAGAGTTGAACTAGATATGGCCCGTGTGTAGGAAGCACAGTTCTTTTGTTCCGAGCAAGCTCACTGTTTGGAGCCCATAGGAAACACAGTAGAGTAGAAGAGTGCTCTTTTCTCAAAAGCAGAGTGTGTTTCTTGTAAGGCGAGCTAGCATTTGTTTCCCATTCCTAAATAGAGTTGAATCACATGCAGTTTCTGGTCCTATGAGCAAGAGTTGTTTTCTGGTAAGGAAAGTCACTATTGCGCTCCCATTGCCATACACAGTGCAAATAGCACTCGCGTCTGTTCCCAGCAAGGACAGTGTATCGGACTGAAGAGGAGCTACTGTTCTTGTCAGTTTACTAAGCAGAGTTGAACTAGATATGGTCCGTGTATGTAGGAAGCACAGATCTTTTGTTCTGAGCAAGCTCACTGTTTGGACCCAATAGGAAACACAGTAGATTAGAAGAGTGCTCTTTTCTCTAAAGCAGAGTATGTTTCTTGTAAGGCGAGCTAGCATTTGTTTCCCAGTCCTAAATGGTGTGGAATCACATGCAGTTTCTGGTCCTACGAGCAAGAGTTTTTGTGTCGTAAGGAAATTCACTTTTGTGCTCCCATTGCCATACACAGTGCAAATAGCCCATGTGTCTGTTCCCAGCAAGTACAGTGTGTCGGACTGAAGAGGAGCTACTGTTCTTGTCAGTTTCCTAAGCAGAGTTGAACTACATATGGCCCCTGTGTGTAGGAGGCACAGTTCTTATGTTCTGCGCAAGCTCACTGTTCTGGCCCTATAGGAAACACAGTAGAGTAGAAGAGTTCTCTTTTCTCTGAAGCAGAGTGTGTTTCTTGTAAGGTGAGCTCGCATTTGTTTCCCAGTCCTAAATGGAGTTGAGTCACATGCAGTTTTTGGTCCTACGAGTAAGAGTTGTTTTCTGGTAAGAAGAGTCACTATTGCGCTCCAAATGCCTTATACAGTGCAAATAGCACTCCCGTCTGTTCCCAGCAAGTACAGTGTATTGGACTGAATAGGAGCTACTGTTCTTGTCAAATTCCTAAGCAGAGTTGAACTAGATATGGTCCGTGTGTGTAGGAAGCACAGTTCTTTTGTTCTTAGCAAGCTCACTGTTTGTTCCATATAGGAAACACAGTGGAGTAGAAGAGTGCTCTTTTTTCAAAAGCAGAGTGTGTTTCTTGTAAGGCGAACTAGCATTTGTTTCCCAGTCCTAATTGGAGTTGAATCCCATGCAGTTTCTGGTACTACGAGCAAGAGTTGTTTTCTGGTAAGAAGAGTCACTATTGTGCTGCCATTGCCATAAAGAGGACAAATAGCACTGGCGTCTGTGCGCAGCAAGTACAGTGTATTGGACTGAATAGGAGCTACTGTTCTTGTCAGGTTCTTAAGCAGACTTGAAATAGATATGGCCGTGTGTGTAGGAAGAACAGTTTTTTTTTGTTCTGAGCAAGCTCACTGTTCGGACACCATAGGAAACACAGTAGAGTAGAAGAATACTCTATTCTCTAAAGCAGAGTGTGTTTCTTGGAAGGCGAGCTAGCGTTTGTTTCCCAGTCCTAAATGGAGTTGAATCACATGCAGTTTCTGGTACTAAGAGCAAGAGTTGTTTTCTGGTAAGGAAAGTCACTTTTGCGCTCCCATTGCCATACACAGTGCAAATAGCCCATGCGTCTGTTCCCAGCAAGTACAGTGTATCCGACTGAAGAGGAGCTACTGTTCTTCTCAGTTTTCTAAGCAGAGTTGAACTAGTTATGGCCCGTGTGTAGGAAGCACAGTTCTTTTGTTCTGAGCAAGCTCACTCTTCTGGCCCTATAGGAAACACATTATAGTAGAAGAGTGCTCTTTTCTCTAAAGCAGAGTGTGTTTCCTGTAAGGCGAGCTAGCGTTTGTTTGCCAGTCCTAAATGCAGTTGAATCACATGCAGTTTCTAGTCCTACGAGCAAGAGTTGTTTTCTGGTAAGAAGAGTCACTATTATGCTGCCACTGCCATACACAGGACAAATAGCACTGGCGTCTGTTCCCAGCAAGTACAGTGTATTGGACTGAAGAGGATCTACTGTTCTTGTCAGGTTCCTAAGCAGAATTGAACTAGATATGGCCGTGTGTGTAGGAAGCACAGTTCTTTTGTTCTGAGCAAGCTCACTGTTCGGACACCATAGGAAACACAGTAGAGTAGAAGAGTGCTCTTTTCTCAAAAGCAGAGTGTGTTTCTTGTAAGGCGAGCTCGCGTTTATTTCCCAGTCCTAAATGGAGTTGAGTCACATGCAGTTTTTGGTCCTATGAGCAAGAGATGTTTTCTGGTAAGAAGAGTCACTATTGTGCTCCAAATGCCATACACAGTGCAAATAGCACTCGCGTCTGTTCCCAGCAAGTACAGTGTATTGGACTGAATAGGAGCTACTGTTCTTGTCAGTTTCCTAAGCAGAGTTGAACTAGATATGGCCCGTGTGTAGGAAGCACAGTTCTTTTGTTCCGAGCAAGCTCACTGTTTGGAGCCCATAGGAAACACAGTAGAGTAGAAGAGTGCTCTTTTCTCAAAAGCAGAGTGTGTTTCTTGTAAGGCGAGCTCGCGTTTGTTTCCCAGTCCTAAGTGGAGTTGAGTCACAGGCAGTTTTTGGTCCTATGAGCAAGAGTTGTTTTCTGGTAAGAAGAGTCACTATTGCGCTCCCATTGCCATACACAGTGCAAATAGCACTCGCGTCTGTTCCCAGCAAGTACAGTGTATTGGACTGAATAGGAGCTACTGTTCTTGTCAGTTTCCTAAGCAGAGTTTAATTAGATATGGTCTATGTGTGTAGGAAGCACAGTTCTTTTGTTCTTTGCAAGCTCACTGTTTGGAGCCCATAGGAAACACAGTAGAGTAGAAGAGTGCTCTTTTCTTAAAAGCAGAGTGTGTTTCTTTTAAGGCAAGCTAGCATTTGTTTCCCAGTCCTAAATGGAGTTGAATCACATGCAGTTTCTGGTCCTACGATCAAGAGTTGTTTTCTGGTAAGGAAAGTCACTATTGTGCTCCCATTGCCGTACACAGTGCAAATAGCACTGGCGTCTGTTCCCAGCAAGTACAGTGTAATGGACTGAATAGGTACTACTGTTCTTGTCAGTTTCCTAAGCAGAGTTGAACTGTATATGATCCATGTGTGTAGGAAGCACAGTTCTTTTGTTCTGAGCAAGCTCACTGTTTGGACCCCATAGGAAACACAGTAGAGTAGAAGAGTGCTCTTTTCTCTAAAGTAGAGTGTGTTTCTTGTAAGGCGAGCTAGCGTTTTTTTCCAAGTCCTAAATGGAGTTGAATCCCATTAAGTTTCTGGTACTACGATCAAGAGTTGTTTTCTGGTAAGAAAAGTCACTATTGCGCTGCCATTGCCATACACAGGACAAATTGCACTGGCGTCTGTTCGCAGCAAGTACAGTGTATTGGACTTAAGAGGATCTACTGTTCTTGTCAGGTTCCTAAGCAGAATTGAACTAGATATGGCAGTGTGTGTAGGAAGCACAGATCTTTTGTTCAGAGCAAGCTGACTGTTCGGACACCATTGGAAACACAGTAGAGTAGAAGAGTGCTCTTTTCTCTAAAGCAAAGTGTGTTTCTTGTAAGGCGAGCTAGCGTTTGTTTCCCAGTCCTAAATGGAGTGGAATCACATGCAGTTTCTGGTCCTACGATCAAGAGTTGTTTTATGGTAAGAATAGTCACTATAGCGCTGCCATTGCCATACACAGGACAAATAGCACTGGCGTCTGTTCGCAGCAAGTACAGTGTATTGGACTGAAGAGGATCTACTGTTCTTGTCAGGTTCCTAAGCAGAATTGAACTAGATATGGCCGTGTGTGTAAGAAGCACAGTTCTTTTGTTCTGAGCAAGCTCACTGTTCTGGCCCTATAGGAAACACAGTACAGTAGAAGAGTGCTCTTTTCTCTAAAGCAGAGTGTGTTTCTTGTAAGGCGAGCTCGCGTTTATTTCCCAGTCCTAAATGGAGTTGAGTCACATGCAGTTTTTGGTCCTATGAGCAAGAGATGTTTTCTGGTAAGAAGAGTCACTATTGTGCTCCAAATGCCATACACAGTGCAAATAGCACTCGCGTCTGTTCCCAGCAAGTACAGTGTATTGGACTGAAGAGGATCTACTGTTCTTGTCAGGTTCCTAAGCAGAATTGAACTAGATATGGCAGTGTGTGTAGGAAGCACAGATCTTTTGTTCAGAGCAAGCTTACTGTTCGGACCCCATAGGAAACACAGTAGAGTAGAAGAGTGCTCTTTTCTCAAAAGCAGAGTGTGTTTCTTGTAAGTGGAGCTAGCATTTGTTTCCCAGTCCTAAATGAAGTTGAATCACATGCAGTTTCTGGTCCTACGAGCAAGAGTTGTTTTCTGGTAAGGAAAGTCACTATTGTGCTCCCATTGCAATACACAGTGCAAATAGCACTCGTGTCTGTTCCCAGCAAGTACAGTGTATTGGACTGAATCGAAGCTACTGTTCTTGTCAGTTTCCTAAGCAGAGTTGAACTACATATGGTCCGTGTGTGTAGGAAGCACAGTTATTATGTTCTGCGCAAGGTCACTGTTCTGGCTCTATAGGAAACTCAGTAGAGTAGAAGAGTGCTCTTTTCTCTAAAGCAGAGTGTGTTTCTTGTAAGACGAGCTCGCGTTTGTTTCCCAGTCCTAAGTGGAGTTGAGTCACAGGCAGTTTTTGGTCCTATGAGCAAGAGAGGTTTTCTGGTAAGAAGAGTCACTATTGCGTTCCAAATGCCATACACAGTGCAAATAGCACTCGCGTCTGTTCCCAGCAAGTACAGTGTATTGGACTGAATAGAAGCTACTGTTCTTGTCAGTTTCCTAAGCAGAGTTGAACTAGATATGGCCCGTGTGTAGGAAGCACAGTTCTTTTGTTCCGAGCAAGCTCAGTGTTTGGAGCCCATAGGAAACACAGTAGAGTAGAAGAGTGCTCTTTTCTCAAAAGCAGAGTGTGTTTCTTGTAAGGCGAGCTAGCATTTGTTTCCCATTCCTAAATAGAGTTGAATCACATGCAGTTTCTGGTCCTATGAGCAAGAGTTGTTTTCTGGTAAGGAAAGTCACTATTGCGCTCCCATTGCCATACACAGTGCAAATAGCACTCGCGTCTGTTCCCAGCAAGTACAGTGTATCGGACTGAAGAGGAGCTACTGTTCTTGTCAGTTTACTAAGCAGAGTTGAACTAGATATGGTCCGTGTATGTAGGAAGCACAGATCTTTTGTTCTGAGCAAGCTCACTGCTTGGACCCAATAGGAAACACAGTAGATTAGAAGAGTGCTCTTTTCTCTAAAGCAGAGTATGTTTCTTGTAAGGCGAGCTAGCATTTGTTTCCCAGTCCTAAATGGTGTGGAATCACATGCAGTTTCTGGTCCTACGAGCAAGAGTTTTTGTGTCGTAAGGAAATTCACTTTTGTGCTCCCATTGCCATACACAGTGCAAATAGCCCATGTGTCTGTTCCCAGCAAGTACAGTGTGTCGGACTGAAGAGGAGCTACTGTTCTTGTCAGTTTCCTAAGCAGAGTTGAACTACATATGGCCCCTGTGTGTAGGAGGCACAGTTCTTAAGTTCTGCGCAAGCTCACTGTTCTGGCCCTATAGGAAACACAGTAGAGTAGAAGAGTTCTCTTTTCTCTGAAGCAGAGTGTGTTTCTTGTAAGGTGAGCTCGCATTTGTTTCCCAGTCCTAAATGGAGTTGAGTCACATGCAGTTTTTGGTCCTACGAGTAAGAGTTGTTTTCTGGTAAGAAGAGTCACTATTGCGCTCCAAATGCCTTATACAGTGCAAATAGCACTCCCGTCTGTTCCCAGCAAGTACAGTGTATTGGACTGAATAGGAGCTACTGTTCTTGTCAAATTCCTAAGCAGAGTTGAACTAGATATGGTCCGTGTGTGTAGGAAGCACAGTTCTTTTGTTCTTAGCAAGCTCACTGTTTGTTCCATATAGGAAACACAGTGGAGTAGAAGAGTGCTCTTTTTTCAAAAGCAGAGTGTGTTTCTTGTAAGGCGAACTAGCATTTGTTTCCCAGTCCTAATTGGAGTTGAATCCCATGCAGTTTCTGGTACTACGAGCAAGAGTTGTTTTCTGGTAAGAAGAGTCACTATTGTGCTGCCATTGCCATAAAGAGGACAAATAGCACTGGCGTCTGTGCGCAGCAAGTACAGTGTATTGGACTGAATAGGAGCTACTGTTCTTGTCAGGTTCTTAAGCAGACTTGAAATAGATATGGCCGTGTGTGTAGGAAGAACAGTTTTTTTTTGTTCTGAGCAAGCTCACTGTTCGGACACCATAGGAAACACAGTAGAGTAGAAGAATACTCTATTCTCTAAAGCAGAGTGTGTTTCTTGGAAGGCGAGCTAGCGTTTGTTTCCCAGTCCTAAATGGAGTTGAATCACATGCAGTTTCTGGTACTAAGAGCAAGAGTTGTTTTCTGGTAAGGAAAGTCACTTTTGCGCTCCCATTGCCATACACAGTGCAAATAGCCCATGCGTCTGTTCCCAGCAAGTACAGTGTATCGGACTGAAGAGGAGCTACTGTTCTTCTCAGTTTTCTAAGCAGAGTTGAACTAGTTATGGCCCGTGTGTAGGAAGCACAGTTCTTTTGTTCTGAGCAAGCTCACTGTTCTGGCCCTATAGGAAACACATTATAGTAGAAGAGTGCTCTTTTCTCTAAAGCAGAGTGTGTTTCTTGTAAGGCGAGCTAGCGTTTGTTTGCCAGTCCTAAATGCAGTTGAATCACATGCAGTTTCTAGTCCTACGAGCAAGAGTTGTTTTCTGGTAAGAAGAGTCACTATTATGCTGCCACTGCCATACACAGGACAAATAGCACTGGCGTCTGTTCCCAGCAAGTACAGTGTATTGGACTGAAGAGGATCTACTGTTCTTGTCAGGTTCCTAAGCAGAATTGAACTAGATATGGCCGTGTGTGTAGGAAGCACAGTTCTTTTGTTCTGAGCAAGCTCACTGTTCGGACACCATAGGAAACACAGTAGAGTAGAAGAGTGCTCTTTTCTCAAAAGCAGAGTGTGTTTCTTGTAAGGCGAGCTCGCGTTTATTTCCCAGTCCTAAATGGAGTTGAGTCACATGCAGTTTTTGGTCCTATGAGCAAGAGATGTTTTCTGGTAAGAAGAGTCACTATTGTGCTCCAAATGCCATACACAGTGCAAATAGCACTCGCGTCTGTTCCCAGCAAGTACAGTGTATTGGACTGAATAGGAGCTACTGTTCTTGTCAGTTTCCTAAGCAGAGTTTAACTGGATATGGTCCATGTGTGTAGGAAGCACAGTTCTTTTGTTCTTTGCAAGCTCACTGTTTCGACCCCATAGGAAACACAGTAGAGTAGAAGAGTGCTCTTTTCTTAAAAGCAGAGTGTGTTTCTTTTAAGGCGAGCTAGCATTTGTTTCCCAGTCCTAAATGGCGTTGAATCACATGCAGTTTGTGGTCCCACGAGCAAGAGTTGTTTTCTGGTAAGGAAAGTCACTATTGCACTCCCATTGCCATACACAGTGCAAATAGCACTCCCGTCTGTTCCCAGCAAGTACAGTGTATTGGACTGAAGAGGAGCTACTGTTCTTCTCAGTTTCCTACGCAGAGTTGAACTAGATATGGCCCGTGTGTCTAGGAAACACAGTTCATTTTTTCTGAGCAAGCTCACTGTTCTGGCCCTATAGGAAACACAGTAGAGTAGAAGAGTGCTCTTTTCTCAAAAGCAGAGTGTGTTTCTTGTAAGGCGAGCTAGCGTTTGTTTCCCAGTCCTAAATTGAGTTGAATCCCATGCAGTTTCTGGTACTATGAGCAAGAATTGTTTTCTGGTAAGAAGAGTCACTATTGCGCTCCCATTGCCATACACAGGACAAATAGCACTGGCGTCTGTTCGCAGCAAGTACAGTGTATTGGACTGAAGAGGATCTACTGTTCTTGTCAGGTTCCTAAGCAGAATTGAACTAGATATGGCAGTGTGTGTAGGAAGCACAGATCTTTTGTTCAGAGCAAGCTTACTGTTCGGACCCCATAGGAAACACAGTAGAGTAGAAGAGTGCTCTTTTCTCAAAAGCAGAGTGTGTTTCTTGTAAGTGGAGCTAGCATTTGTTTCCCAGTCCTAAATGAAGTTGAATCACATGCAGTTTCTGGTCCTACGAGCAAGAGTTGTTTTCTGGTAAGGAAAGTCACTATTGCGCTCCCTTTGCAATACACAGTGCAAATAGCACTCGTGTCTGTTCCCAGCAAGTACAGTGTATTGGACTGAATAGAAGCTACTGTTCTTGTCAGTTTCCTAAGCAGAGTTGAACTACATATGGTCCGTGTGTGTAGGAAGCACAGTTATTATGTTCTGCGCAAGGTCACTGTTCTGGCTCTATAGGAAACTCAGTAGAGTAGAAGAGTGCTCTTTTCTCTAAAGCAGAGTGTGTTTCTTGTAAGGCGAGCTCGCGTTTGTTTCCCAGTCCTAAGTGGAGTTGAGTCACAGGCAGTTTTTGGTCCTATGAGCAAGAGTTGTTTTCTGGTAAGAAGAGTCACTATTGCGTTCCAAATGCCATACACAGTGCAAATAGCACTCGCGTCTGTTCCCAGCAAGTACAGTGTATTGGATTGAATAGAAGCTACTGTTCTTGTTAGTTTCCTAAGCAGAGTTGAACTAGATATGGCCCGTGTGTAGGAAGCACAGTACTTTTGTTCCGAGCAAGCTCACTGTTTGGAGCCCATAGGAAACACAGTAGAGTAGAAGAGTGCTCTTTTCTCAAAAGCAGAGTGTGTTTCTTGTAAGGCGAGCTCGGGTTTGTTTCCCAGTCCTAAGTGGAGTTGAGTCACAGGCAGTTTTTGGTCCTATGAGCAAGAGTTGTTTTCTGGTAAGAAGAGTCACTATTGCGTTCCAAATGCCATACACAGTGCAAATAGCACTCGCGTCTGTTCCCAGCAAGTACAGTGTATTGGACTGAATAGAAGCTATTGTTCTTGTCAGTTTCCTAAGCAGAGTTGAACTAGATATGGCCCGTGTGTAGGAAGCACAGTTCTTTTGTTCCGAGCAAGCTCACTGTTTGGAGCCCATAGGAAACACAGTAGAGTAGAAGAGTGCTCTTTTCTCAAAAGCAGAGTGTGTTTCTTGTAAGGCGAGCTAGCATTTGTTTCCCATTCCTAAATAGAGTTGAATCTCATGCAGTTTCTGGTCCTATGAGCAAGAGTTGTTTTCTGGTAAGGAAAGTCACTATTGCGCTCCCATTGCCATACACAGTGCAAATAGCACTCGCGTCTTTTCCCAGCAAGTACAGTGTATCGGACTGAAGAGGAGCTACTGTTCTTGTCAGTTTACTAAGCAGAGTTGAACTAGATATGGTCCGTGTATGTAGGAAGCACAGTTCTTTTGTTCTGAGCAAGCTCACTGTTTGGACCCAATAGGAAACACAGTAGATTAGAAGAGTGCTCTTTTCTCTAAAGCAGAGTATGTTTCTTGTAAGGCGAGCTAGCATTTGTTTCCCAGTCCTAAATGGTGTGGAATCACATGCAGTTTCTGGTCCTACGAGCAAGAGTTGTTTTCTCGTAAGGAAATTCACTTTTGTGCTCCCATTGCCATACACAGTGCAAATAGCCCATGCGTCTGTTCCCAGCAAGTACAGTGTGTCGGACTGAAGAGGAGCTACTGTTCTTGTCAGTTTCCTAAGCAGAGTTGAACTACATATGGCCCCTGTGTGTAGGAGGCACAGTTCTTATGTTCTGAGCAAGCTAACTGTTCTGGCCCTATAGGAAACACAGTAGAGTAGAAGAGTGCTCTTTTCTCTGAAGCAGAGTGTGTTTCTTGTAAGGTGAGCTCGCATTTGTTTCCCAGTCCTAAATGGAGTTGAGTCACATGCAGTTTTTGGTCCTACGAGTAAGAGTTGTTTTCTGGTAAGAAGAGTCACTATTGCGCTCCAAATGCCTTATACAGTGCAAATAGCACTCCCGTCTGTTCCCAGCAAGTACAGTGTATTGGACTGAATAGGAGCTACTGTTCTTGTCAAATTCCTAAGCAGAGTTGAACTAGATATGGTCCGTGTGTGTAGGAAGCACAGTTCTTTTGTTCTTAGCAAGCTCACTGTTTGTTCCCTATAGGGAACACAGTGGAGTAGAAGAGTGCTCTTTTTCAAAAGCAGAGTGTGTTTCTTGTAAGGCGAACTAGCATTTGTTTCCCAGTCCTAATTGGAGTTGAATCCCATGCAGTTTCTGGTACTACGAGCAAGAGTTGTTTTCTGGTAAGAAGAGTCACTATTGTGCTGCCATTGCCATAAACAGGACAAATAGCACTGGCGTCTGTGCGCAGCAAGTACAGTGTATTGGACTGAATAGGAGCTACTGTTCTTGTCAGGTTCTTAAGCAGACTTGAAATAGATATGGCCGTGTGTGTAGGAAGAACAGTTTTTTTTTGTTCTGAGCAAGCTCACTGTTCGGACACCATAGGAAACACAGTAGAGTAGAAGAATACTCTATTCTCTAAAGCAGAGTGTGTTTCTTGGAAGGCGAGCTAGCGTTTGTTTCCCAGTCCTAAATGGAGTTGAATCACATGCAGTTTCTGGTACTAAGAGCAAGAGTTGTTTTCTGGTAAGGAAAGTCACTTTTGCGCTCCCATTGCCATACACAGTGCAAATAGCCCATGCGTCTGTTCCCAGCAAGTACAGTGTATCGGACTGAAAAGGAGCTACTGTTCTTCTCAGTTTCCTAAGCAGAGTTGAACTAGTTATGGCCCGTGTGTAGGAAGCACAGTTCTTTTGTTCTCAGCAAGCTCACTGTTCTGGCCCTATAGGAAACACATTATAGTAGAAGAGTGCTCTTTTCTCTAAAGCAGAGTGTGTTTCTTGTAAGGCGAGCTAGCGTTTGTTTGCCAGTCCTAAATGCAGTTGAATCACATGCAGTTTCTAGTCCTATGAGCAAGAGTTGTTTTCTGGTAAGAAGAGTCACTATTATGCTGCCATTGCCATACACAGGACAAATAGCACTGGCGTCTGTTCCCAGCAAGTACAGTGTATTGGACTGAAGAGGATCTACTATTCTTTTCAGGTTCCTAAGCAGAATTGAACTAGATATGGCCGTGTGTGTAGGAAGCACAGTTCTTTTGTTCTGAGCAAGCTCACTGTTCGGACACCATAGGAAACACAGTAGAGTAGAAGAGTGCTCTTTTCTCAAAAGCAGAGTGTGTTTCTTGTAAGGCGAGCTCGCGTTTATTTCCCAGTCCTAAATGGAGTTGAGTCACATGCAGTTTTTGGTCCTATGAGCAAGAGATGTTTTCTGGTAAGAAGAGTCACTATTGTGCTCCAAATGCCATACACAGTGCAAATAGCACTCGCGTCTGTTCCCAGCAAGTACAGTGTATTGGACTGAATAGGAGCTACTGTTCTTGTCAGTTTCCTAAGCAGAGTTGAACTGGATATGGTCCATGTGTGTAGGAAGCACAGTTCTTTTGTTCTTTGCAAGCTCACTGTTTCAACCCCATAGGAAACACAGTAGAGTAGAAGAGTGCTCTTTTCTTAAAAGCAGAGTGTGTTTCTTTTAAGGCGAGCTAGCATTTGTTTCCCAGTCCTAAATGGCGTTGAATCACATGCAGTTTGTGGTCCCACGAGCAAGAGTTGTTTTCTGGTAAGGAAAGTCACTATTGCGCTCCCAATGCCATCCACAGTGCAAATAGCTCTCGTGTCTGTTCCCAGCAAGTACAGTGTATCAGACTGAAGAGAAGCTACTGTTCTAGTCAGTGTCCTAAGCAGAGTTGAACTAGATATGGCCCGTGTGTAGGAAGCACAGTTCTTTTGTTCTGAGCAAGCTCACTGTTCTGGCCCTATAGGAAACACAGTAGAGTAGAAGAGTGCTCTTTTCTCTAAAGCAGAGTGTGTTTCTTGTAAGGCGAGCTAGCGTTTGTTTCCCAGTCTTAAATGGAGTTGAATCACATGCAGTTTCTGGTTCTACGAGCAAGAGTTGTTTTATGGTAAGAAGAGTCACTATTGCGCTGCCATTGCCATACACAGGACAAATAGCACTGGAGTCTGTTCCCAGAAAGCACAGTGTACTGGACTGAAGAGGATCTACTGTTCTTGTCAGGTTCCTAAGCAGAATTGAACTAGATATGGCCGTGTGTGTAGGAAGCACAGTTTTTTGTTCTGAGCAAGCTCACTGTTCGGACCCCATAGGAAACACAGTAGAGTAGAAGAGTGCTCTTTTCTCAAAAGCAGAGTGTGTTTTTTGTAAGGCAAGCTAGCGTTTGTTTCCCAGTCCTAAATGGAGTTGAATCACATGCAGTTTCTGGTCCTACGAGCAAGAGTTGTTTTCTGGTAAGGAAAGTCACTATTGTACTCCCTTTGCCATACACAGTGCAAATAGCACTCGCGTCTTTTCCCAGCAAGTACAGTGTATCGGACTGAAGAGGAGCTACTGTTCTTGTCAGTTTCCTAAGCAGAGTTGAACTAGATATGGCCCGTGTGTTTAGGAAGCACAGTTATTATGTTCTGAGCAAGCTCACTGTTCTGGCCCTATAGGAAACACAGTACAGTAGAAGAGTGCTCTTTTCTCTAAAGCAGAGTGTGTTTCTTGTAAGGCGAGCTCACGTTTATTTCCCAGTCATAAATGGAGTTGAGTCACATGCAGTTTTTGGTCCTATGAGCAAAAGATGTTTTCTGGTAAGAAGAGTCACTATTGTGCTCCAAATGCCATACACAGTGCAAATAGCACTCGCGTCTGTTCCCAGCAAGTACAGTGTATTGGACTGAAGAGGATCTACTGTTCTTGTCAGGTTCCTAAGCAGAATTGAACTAGATATGGCAGTGTGTGTTGGAAGCACAGATCTTTTGTTCAGAGCAAGCTTACTGTTCGGAACCCATAGGAAACACAGTAGAGTAGAAGAGTGCTCTTTTCTCAAAAGCAGCGTGTGTTTCTTGTAAGTGGAGCTAGCATTTGTTTCCCAGACCTAAATGGAGTTGAATCACATGCAGTTTCTGGTCCTACGAGCAAGAGTTGTTTTCTGGTAGGAAAGTCACTATTGCGCTCCCATTGCAATACACAGTGCAAATAGCACTCGTGTCTGTTCCCAGCAAGTACAGTGTATTGGACTGAATAGAAGCTACTGTTCTTGTCAGTTTCCTAAGCAGAGTTGAACTACATATGGTCCGTGTGTGTAGGAAGCACAGTTATTATGTTCTGCGCAAGGTCACTGTTCTGGCTCTATAGGAAACTCAGTAGAGTAGAAGAGTGCTCTTTTCTCTAAAGCAGAGTGTGTTTCTTGTAAGGCGAGCTCGCGTTTGTTTCCCAGTCCTAAGTGGAGTTGAGTCACAGGCAGTTTTTGGTCCTATGAGCAAGAGTTGTTTTCTGGTAAGAAGAGTCACTATTGCGTTCCAAATGCCATACACAGTGCAAATAGCACTCGCGTCTGTTCCCAGCAAGTACAGTGTATTGGACTGAATAGAAGCTACTGTTCTTGTCAGTTTCCTAAGCAGAGTTGAACTAGATATGGCCCGTGTGTAGGAAGCACAGTTCTTTTGTTCCGAGCAAGCTCACTGTTTGGAGCCCATAGGAAACACAGTAGAGTAGAAGAGTGCTCTTTTCTCAAAAGCAGAGTGTGTTTCTTGTAAGGCGAGCTAGCATTTGTTTCCCATTCCTAAATAGAGTTGAATCACATGCAGTTTCTGGTCCTATGAGCAAGAGTTGTTTTCTGGTAAGGAAAGTCACTATTGCGCTCCCATTGCCATACACAGTGCAAATAGCACTCGCGTCTGTTCCCAGCAAGTACAGTGTATCGGACTGAAGAGGAGCTACTGTTCTTGTCAGTTTACTAAGCAGAGTTGATCTAGATATGGTCCGTGTATGTAGGAAGCACAGTTCTTTTGTTCTGAGCAAGCTCACTGTTTGGACCCCATAGGAAACTCAGTAGATTAGAAGAGTGCTCTTTTCTCTAAAGCAGAGTATGTTTCTTGTAAGGCGAGCTAGCATTTGTTTCCCAGTCCTAAATGGTGTGGAATCACATGCAGTTTCTGGTCCTACGAGCAAGAGTTGTTTTCTCGTAAGGAAATTCACTTTTGTGCTCCCATTGCCATACACAGTGCAAATAGCCCATGCGTCTGTTCCCAGCAAGTACAGTGTGTCGGACTGAAGAGGAGCTACTGTTCTTGTCAGTTTCCTAAGCAGAGTTGAACTACATATGGCCCCTGTGTGTAGGAGGCACAGTTCTTATGTTCTGAGCAAGCTCACTGTTCTGGCCCTATAGGAAACACAGTAGAGTAGAAGAGTGCTCTTTTCTCTGTAGCAGAGTGTGTTTCTTGTAAGGTGAGCTCGCATTTGTTTCCCAGTCCTAAATGGAGTTGAGTCACATGCAGTTTTTGGTCCTACGAGTAAGAGTTGTTTTCTGGTAAGAAGAGTCACTATTGCGCTCCAAATGCCTTATACAGTGCAAATAGCACTCCCGTCTGTTCCCAGCAAGTACAGTGTATTGGACTGAATAGGAGCTACTGTTCTTGTCAAATTCCTAAGCAGAGTTGAACTAGATATGGTCCGTGTGTGTAGGAAGCACAATTCTTTTGTTCTTAGCAAGCTCACTGTTTGTTCCCTATAGGAAACACAGTGGAGTAGAAGAGTGCTCTTTTTTCAAAAGCAGAGTGTGTTTCTTGTAAGGCGAACTAGCATTTGTTTCCCAGTCCTAATTGGAGTTGAATCCCATGCAGTTTCTGGTACTACGAGCAAGAGTTGTTTTCTGGTAAGAAGAGTCACTATTGTGCTGCCATTGCCATAAACAGGACAAATAGCACTGGCGTTTGTACGAGCAAGTACAGTGTATAGGACTGAATAGGAGCTACTGTTCTTGTCAGGTTCTTAAGCAGACTTGAAATAGATATGGCCGTGTGTGTAGGAAGAACAGTTTTTTTTTGTTCTGAGCAAGCTCACTGTTCGGACACCATAGGAAACACAGTAGAGTAGAAGAATACTCTATTCTCTAAAGCAGAGTGTGTTTCTTGGAAGGCGAGCTAGCGTTTGTTTCCCAGTCCTAAATGGAGTTGAATCACATGCAGTTTCTGGTACTAAGAGCAAGAGTTGTTTTCTGGTAAGGAAAGTCACTTTTGCGCTCCCATTGCCATACACAGTGCAAATAGCCCATGCGTCTGTTCCCAGCAAGTACAGTGTATCGGACTGAAGAGGAGCTACTGTTCTTCTCAGTTTCCTAAGCAGAGTTGAAATAGTTATGGCCCGTGTGTAGGAAGCACAGTTCTTTTGTTCTGAGCAAGCTCACTGTTCTGGCCCTATAGGAAACACATTATAGTAGAAGAGTGCTCTTTTCTCTAAAGCAGAGTGTGTTTCTTGTAAGGCGAGCTAGCATTTGTTTGCCAGTCCTAAATGCAGTTGAATCACATGCAGTTTCTAGTCCTACGAGCAAGAGTTGTTTTCTGGTAAGAAGAGTCACTATTATGCTGCCATTGCCATACACAGGACAAATAGCACTGGCGTCTGTTCCCAGCAAGTACAGTGTATTGGACTGAAGAGGATCTACTATTCTTCTCAGGTTCCTAAGCAGAATTGAACTAGATATGGCCGTGTGTGTAGGAAGCACAGTTCTTTTGTTCTGAGCAAGCTCACTGTTCGGACACCATAGGAAACACAGTAGAGTAGAAGAGTGCTCTTTTCTCAAAAGCAGAGTGTGTTTCATGTAAGGCGAGCTAGCGTTTGATTCCCAGTCCTAAATGAAGTTGAATGACATGCAATTTCTGGTCCTAAGAGCAAGAGTTGTTTTCTGGAAAGGAAAGTCACTATTGTGCTCCCATTGCCATACACAGTGCAAATAGCTCTCGCGTTTGTTCCCAGCAAGTACAGTGTATCGGACAGAAGAGGAGCTACTGTTCTTGTCAGGTTCCTAGGCAGAGTTGAACTAGATATGGCCCGTTTGTGTAGGAAGCACAGTTCTTATGTTCTGAGCAAGCTCACGGTTCTGGCCCTATAGGAAACACAGTAGAGGAGAAGAGTGCTCTTTTCTCAAAAGCAGAGTGTGTTTCATGTAAGGCGAGCTAGCGTTTGATTCCCAGTCCTAAATGAAGTTGAATGACATGCAGTTTCTGGTCTTACGAGCAAGAGTTGTTTTCTGGTAAGGAAAGTCACTATTGTGCTCCCATTGCCATCCACAGTACAAATAGCACTCGCGTCTGTTCCCAGCAAGTACAGTGTATCAGACTGAAGAGGAGCTACAGTTCTTGTCAGTTTCCTAAGCAGAGTTGAACTAGATGTGGCCCGTGTGTAGGAAGCACAATTCTTGTGTTCTGAGCAAGCTCACTCTTCTGGCCCTATAGGAAACACAGTAGAGTAGAAGAGTGCTCTTTTCTCTAATGCAGATTGTGTTTCTTGTAAAGCGAGCTAGCGTTTGTTTCCCAGTCCTAAATGGAGTTCAATCACATGCAGTTTCTGGTCCTACGAGCAAGAGTTGTTTTATGGTAAGAAGAGTCACTATTGCGCTGCCATTGCCATACACAGGACAAATAGCACTGGCGTCTGTTCCCAGCAAGTACATTGTATTGGACTGAAGAGGATCAACTGTTCTTGTCAGGTTCCTAAGCAGAATTGAACTAGATATGGCCGTGTGTGTAGGAAGCACAGTTCTTTTGTTCAGAGCAAGCTCACTGTTCGGACCCCATAGGAAACACAGTAGAGTAGAAGAGTGCTCTTTTCTCTAAAGCAAAGTGTGTTTCTTGTAAGGCGAGTTAGCGTTTGTTTCCCAGTCCTAAATGGAGTTGAGTCACATGCAGTTTTTGGTCCTACGATCAAGAGTTGTTTTATGGTAAGAATAGTCACTATAGTACTGCCATTGCCATACACAGGACAAATAGCACTGGCGTCTGTTCGCAGCAAGTACAGTATATTGGACTGAAGAGGATCTACTGTTCTTGTCAGGTTCCTAAGCAGAATTGAACTAGATATGGCCGTGTGTGTAGGAAGCACAGTTCTTTTGTTCTGAGCAAGCTCACTGTTCTGGCCCTATAGGAAACACAATAGAGTAGAAGAGTGCTCTTTTCTCAAAAGCAGAGTGTGTTTCTTGTAAGGCGAGCTTGCGTTTGTTTCCCAGTCCTAAATGGAGTTGAGTCACATGCAGTTTTTTTGTCCTACGAGCAAGAGTTGTTTTCTTGTATGAAGAGTCACTATTGTGCTCCCATTGCCATACACAGTGCAAATAGCACTCGCGTCTGCTCCCTGCAAGTACAGAGTATTGTACTGAAGAGGAGCTCCTGTTCTTGTCAGTTTCCTAAGCAGAGTTGAACTAGATATGGCCCGTGTGTGTAGGAAGCACAGTTCTTTTGTTCAGAGCAAGCTCACTATTCGGACCCCATAGGAAACACACGGGCCATATCTAGTTCAATTCTGCTTAGGTAACTGACAAGAACAGTAGATCCTCTTCAGTCCAATACACTGTACTTGCTGGGAACAGACGCCAGTGATATTTGCCCTGTGTATGACAAGGGAGCGCAATAGTGAATCTTCTTACCAGAAAACAACTCTTGCTCTTAGGACCCGAAACTGCATGTGATTCAACTCCATTTAGGACTGTGAAACAAACGCTAGCTCGCCTTACAAGAAACACAATCTGCTTTTGAGAAAAAAGCACTCTTCTACTCTATTGTGTTTTCTATGGGGTCCGAACAGTGAGCTTGCTCAGAACAAAAAAACTGTGGTTCCCACACACAGGGGCCATATCTAGTTCAACTCTGCTTAGGAAACTGACAAGAACAGTAGCTCCTCTTCAGTCCAATACACTGTACTTGCTGAGAACAGACGCGAGTGCTATTTGCACTGTGTATGGCAATCGGAGCTCAATAGTGACTCTTTTGCCAGAAAACAACTCTTGCTCATAGGACTAGAACCTGCATGGGATTCAACTCCATTTAGGTCTGGGAAACAAACGCTAGCTCGACTTACAAGAAACACACTCTGCTTTTGAGAAAAGAGTACTATTCTACTCTACTGTTTTTCCTAAGGGATCCGAACAGTGAACTAGCTCAGAACAAAAGAACTTTGCTTCCTACACACACGGGCCATATCTAGTTCAACTCTGCTTAGGAAACTGACAAGAACAGTAGCTCCTCTTCAGTCCAATACACTGTACTTGCTGAGAACAGACGCGAGTGCTATGTGCACTGTGTATGGCAATGGGAGCTCAATAGTGACTCTTCTTAACAGAAAACAACTCTTGCTAGTAGGACCAGAAACTGCATAGCATTCAACTCCATTTCTGACTGGGAAACAAACACTAGCTCGCCTTACAAGAAACACACTCTGCTTTTGAGAAAAGAGCACTCTTCTACTCTACTGTGTTTCCTAATTGTTCCGAACAGTGAGCTTGCTCAGAACAAAAGAACTGTGCTTTGTACACACACGGGCCATATCTAGTTCAACTCTGCTTAGGAAACTGACAAGAATAGTAGATCCGCTTCAGTCCAATACACGGTACTTGCTGGAAGCAGACGCGTGTGGTATTTGCACATGTGATTCAACTACATTTCTGACTGGGAAACAAACGCTAGATCGCCTTACAAGAAAAACACTCTGCTTTTGAGAAAAGAGCACTCTTCTACTCTACTGTGTTTCCTATAGGGCCAGAACAGTGAGCTTGCTCAAAACAAAAAAACTGTGCTTCCTACACACACGGACGATATCTACTTCAACTCTGCTTAGGAACCTGATGAGAACAGTAGATCCTCTTCAGTCCAATACACTGTACACGCTGGGAACAGACACCATTGCAATTAGCCCTGTGCATGACAATGGGAGCACAATAGTGACTCTTCTTACCAGAAAACAACTCTTGCTCGTAGGACCAGAAACTACATGGCATTCAACTCCATTTCTGACTGGGAAACAAACACTAGCTCGCCTCAAAGAAACACACTCTGCTTTTGAGAAAAGAGCACTCTTCTACTCTACTGTTTTTCCTATATGGCCAGAACAGTGAGCTTGCTCAGAACATAAAAACTGTGCTTCCTAGACACAAGGGCCATATCTAGTTCAACTCTGCTTAGGAAACTGACAAGAACAGTAGCTTTTCTTCAGTCCGATACACTGTACTTGCTGGGATCAATCGCGAGTGCTATTGCACTGTGTATGGCAATGGGAGCACAATAGTGACTTTCCTTACCAGAAAACAACTCTTGCTCGTAGGACCAGAAACTGCATGGGATTGAACTCCATTTAGGACTGGGAAAAAAACACTAGCTTGCCTTACAAGAAACACACTCTGCTTTTGAGAAAAGAGTACTCTTCTACTCTACTGTGTTTCCTCTAGGGCCAGAACAGTGAGCTTGCTCAGAACATAATAACTGTGCTTCCTACACACGTGCCATATCTAGTTCAACTCTGCTTAGGAACCTTACAAGAACAGTAGATCCTCTTCAGTCCGATACACTGTACTTGCTGGGAACAGACGGGAGTGCTATTTGTACTGTGTATGGCAATGGGAGCGCAATAGGGACTTTCCTTACCAGAAAACAACTCTTGCTCATAGGACCAGAAAGTGCATGTGATTAAACTCCATTTAGGACTGGGAAACAAACACTAGCTCGCCTTACAAGAAAGACTCTCTGATTTTGACAAAAGAGCACTCTTCTACTCTACTGTCTTTCCTATGGGGTCCAAACAGTGAGCTTGCTCAGAACAAAAGAACTGTGCTTCCTACACACACGGGCCATATCTAGTTCAACTCTGCTTAGGAACCTGACAAGAACAGTAAGTCCTCCTCAGTCCAATACACTGTACATGCTGGGAACAGACACCATTGCTATTAGCCCTGTGCATGACAATGGGAGCACAATAGTGACTCTTCTTACCAGAAAACAACTCTTGCTCGTAGGACCAGAAACTGCATGGCATTCAACTCCATTTCTGACTGGGAAAGAAACACTAGCTTGCCTTACAAGAAACACACTCTGATTTTGAGAAAAGAGCACTCTTCTACTCTACTGTGTTTCCTAATTATTCCGAACAGTGAGCTTGCTCAGAACAAAAGAACTGTGCTTTGTACACACACGGTCCATATCTAGTTCAACTCTGCTTAGGAAACTGACAAGAACAGTAGCTCCTCTTCAGTCCAATACACGGTACTTGCTGGAAGCAGACGCATGTGGTATTTGCACAGTGTATGGCAATGGAAGCGCAATAGTGACTTTCCTTACCAGAAAAAATCTCTTGCTCGTAGGACCAGAAACTGCATGGGATTCAACTCCATTTCTGACTGGGAAACAAACACTAGCACGCCTTATGAGAAACACACTCTGCTTTTGAAAAAAGAGCGCTCTTCTACTCTACAATATTTCTATGGGGTCCGAACAGTGATCTTGCTCAGAACAAAAGAACTGTGCTTCCTACACACTCGGGCCATACCTAGTTCAACTCTTTTTAGGAAAGTGTCAAGAACAGTAGCTCCTCTTGAATCGAATACACTGTATTGCTGGGAACAGACGCGAGTGCTATTTGCACTGTGTATGGCAACGGGAGCGGAATAGTGACTCTTCTTACCTGAAAACAACTCTTGCTCGTAGGACCAGAAACTACATGTGTATTTCAACTTCATTTAGGACTGGGAAACAAAGGCTAGATTCCCTTAAAAGAAACACACCCTGCATTTGAAAAAAGAGCACTCTTCTACTCTACTGTGTTTCCTATGGTGTCCGAACAGTGAGCTTGCTCACAACAAAAGAACTGTGCTTCCTACACACACGGGCCATATCTAGTTCAACTCTGCTTAGGAAACTGACAAGAACAGTAGCTCCTCCTCAGTCCAATACACTGTACTTGCTGGGAACAGACGCGAGTGCTATTTGCACTGTGTATGGAAATGGGAGCACAATAGTTACTCTTCTTACCAGAAAACAACTCTTGCTGGTAGGACCAAAAACTTCATGTGATTCAACTCCTTTTAGGACTGGGAAACAAACGCTAGCTCGCCTTACAAGAAACACACTCTGCTTCTGAGAAAAGAGCACTCATCTACTCTACTGTGTTTCCTATATGGCCAGAACAGTGAGCTTGCTCAGAACAAAAGAACTGTGCTGCCTACACACACGGGCCCTATCTCGTTCAATTCTGCTTAGGAAACTGACTAGAACCGTAGCTCCTCTTCAGTCCAATACACTGTACTTGCTGGGAACAGACTCGAGTGCTATTTGCACTGTGTATGGCAAAGGGAGCGCAATATTGACTCTTCTTACCAGAAAACAACTCTTGCTCGTAGGACCAGAAACTGCATGTGGATTCCAACTCCATTTAGGACTGGGAAACAAATGCTAGCTCGACTTAAAAGAAACACACTCTGCTTTTGAGAAAAGAGCACTCTTCTACTCTACTGTGTTTCCTATAGGGCCAGAACAGTGAGCTTGCTCAGAACAAAGCACTGTGCTTCCTACACACACGGGCCATATCTAGTTCAACTCTGCTTAGGAACCTGACAAGAACAGTAGCTCCTCCTCAGTCCAATACACTGTACTTGCTGGGATCAATCGCGAGTGCTATTGCACTGTGTATGGCAATGGGAGCACAATAGTGACTTTCCTTACCAGAAAACAACTCTTGCTCATAGGACCAGAAACTGCATGGGATTTAACTCCATTTAGGACTGGGAAAAAAACACTAGCTTGCCTTACAAGAAACACACTCTGCTTTTGAGAAAAGAGTACTCTTCTACTCTGCTGTGTTTCCTATAGGGCCAGAACAGTGAGCTTGCTCAGAACATAATATCTGTGCTTCCTACACACAGGGCCATATCTAGTTCAACTCTGCTTAGGAACCTTACAAGAACAGTAGATCCTCTTCAATCCGATACACTGTACTTGCTGGGAACAGACGGGAGTGCTATTTGCACTGTGTATGGCAATGGGAGCGCAATAGGGACTTTCCTTACCAGAAAACAACTCTTGCTCATAGGACCAGAAAGTGCATGTGATTAAACTCCATTTAGGACTGGGAAACAAACACTAGCTCGCCTTACAAGAAAGACTCTCTGATTTTGACAAAAGAGCACTCTTCTACTCTACTGTCTTTCCTATGGGGTCCAAACAGTGAGCTTGCTCAGAACAAAAGAACTGTGCTTCCTACACACACGGGCCATATCTAGTTCAACTCTGCTTAGGAACCTGACAAGAACAGTAAGTCCTCCTCAGTCCAATACACTGTACATGCTGGGAACAGACACCATTGCTATTAGCCCTGTGCATGACAATGGGAGCACAATAGTGACTCTTCTTACCAGAAAACAACTCTTGCTCGTAGGACCAGAAACTGCATGGCATTCAACTCCATTTCTGACTGGGAAAGAAACACTAGCTTGCCTTACAAGAAACACACTCTGCTTTTGAGAAAAGAGCACTCTTCTACTCCACTGTGTTTCCTAATTGTTCCGAACAGTGAGCTTGCTCAGAACAAAAGAACTGTGCTTTGTACACACATGGTCCATATCTAGTTCAACTCTGCTTAGGAAACTGACAAGAACAGTAGATCCTCTTCAGTCCAATACACTGTACATGCTGGGAACAGACGCCAGTGCTATTTGCACTGTGTGTGACAATGGGAGCGAAATAGTGACTTTTCTTACCAGAAAACAACTCTTGCACGTAGAACCCGAAACTGCATGTGATTCAACTCCATTTAGGACTGGGAAACAAACGCTAGCTCGCCTTACAAGAAATATATTCTGCTTTTGAGAAAAGAGCACTCATCTACTGTACTGTGTTTTCTATGGGGTCCGAACAGTGAGCTTGCTAAGAACAAAAGAACTGTGCTTCCGACACTCACGGGCCATATCTAGTTTAACTCTGCTTAGAAAACTGACAAGAACAGTAGCTCCTCTTCAGTCCAATACACTGTACTAGCTGGGAACAGACGGGAGTGCTATTTGCCCTGTGTATGGCAATGGGAGCGCAATAGTGACTCTTCTTACCAGAAAACAACTCTTGCTCGTAGGACCAGAAAGTGCATGTAATTCAACTGCATTTAGGACTGGGAAACAAATGCTAGCTTGCCTTACAAGAAACACACTCTGCTTCTGAGAAAAGAGCACTCATCTGCTCTACTGTGTTTCCTATAGGGCCAGAACAGTGAGCTTGCTCAGAACAAAAAAACTGTGCTTCCTACACACACAGCCATATCTAGTTCAAGTCTGCTTAGGAACCTGACAAGAACAGTAGATCCTCTTCAGTACAATACACTGTACTTGCTGGCAACAGATGCCAGTGCTATTTGTCCTGTGTATGGCAATGGCAGCGCAATAGTGACTTTCCTTACCAGAAAACAACTCTTGCACATAGTACCAGAAACTGCATGGGATTCAACTAAATTTAGGTCTGGGAAACAAACGCTAGCTCGCCTTACAAGAAAAACACTCTGGTTTAGAGAAAAGAGCACTATTCTAGTCTACTGTGTTTCCTATGGGTTCCAAAAAGTAAGCTTGCTCAAAAGAAAAGAACTGTGCTTCGTACACACACGGATCATATGCAGTTCAACTCTGCTTAGGAAACTGACAAGAACAGTAGCTCCTATTCAGTCCAATACACTGTACTTGCTGGGAACACACGCGACTGCTATTTGCACTGTGTATGGCAGTGGGAGCATAATAGTGACTTTCCTTACCAGAAAACAACTCTTGCTCGTAGGAGCAGAAACTGCATGTGATTCAACTCCATTTAGGACTGGGAAACAAACGCTAGCTTGCCTTACAAGAAACTCACTCTGCTTTAGAGAAAAGAGCACTCTTCTACTCTAATGTGTTTCCTATAGGGCCAGAACAGTGAGCTTGCTCAGAACATAAGAACTGAGCTTCCTACACACACGGGCCATATCTAGTTCAACTCTGCTTTGGAAACTGACAAGAACAGTAGCTCCTCTTCAGTACGATACACTGTACTTGCTGGGAACAGACGCCAGTGCTATTTGCACTGTGTATGGCAATGGGAGTGCATTAGTGACTTTCCTTACCAGAAAACAACTCTTGCTCGTAGGACCAGAAACTGCATGTGATTCAACTCCATTTAGGACTGGGAAACAAACGCTACCTCGCCTTACAGGAAACACACTCTGCTTTTGAGAAAAGAGCACTCATCTACTCTACTGTGTTTCCTATGGGTTCCGAACAGTTAGCTTGCTCAGAACAAAAGAACTGTGCTTCCTACACACATGGGACATATCTAGTTCAACTCTGCTTAGGAAACGGACAAGAACAGTAGCTCCTCTTCAGTCCGATACATTGTACTTGCTGGGAACACACGCGAGTGCTATTGCAATGTGTATGGCAATGGGAGCACAATAGTGACTTTAATTACCAGAAAACAACTCTTGCTGGTAGGACCAGAAACTGCATGTGATTCAACTCCATTTAGGACTGGGAAAAAACGCTAGCTTGCCTTACAAGAAACACACTCTGCTTCTGAGAAAAGAGCACTCTTCTACTCTACTGTGTTTCCTATAGAGCCAGAACAGTGAGCTTGCTCAGAACATAATAACTGTGCTTCCTACACACACGGGCCATATCTAGTTCAACTCTGCTTAGGAACCGACAAGAACAGTAGATCCTCTTAAGTCCAATACACTGTACTTGCTGGGAACAGACGCCAGTGCTATTTGTCCTGTGTATGGCAAAGGCAGTGCAATAGTGACTATTCTTACCATAAAACAACTCTTGCTCATAGGACCAGAAACTTCATGTGATTCAACTCCAATTAGGACTGGGAAACAAACGCTAGCTCACTTTACAAGAAACACACTCTGCTTTAGAGAAGAGAGCACTCTTCTACTCTACTGTGTTCTTATAGGGCCAGAAGAGTGAGCTTGCTCAGAACAAAAGAACTGTGCTTCCTACACACGGGCCATACCTAGTTCAACTCTGCTTAGGAAACTGACAAGAACAGTAGCTCCTCTTCAGTCCCATACACTGTACTTGCTGGGAACAGACGGGAGTGCTATTTGCACTGTGTATGGCAATGGGAGCGCAATAGGGACTTTCCTTACCAGAAAACAACTCTTGCTCATAGGACCAAAAACTGCATGTGATTAAACTCCATTTAGGACTGGGAAACAAACACTAGCTCGCCTTACAAGAAAGACAGTCTGCTTTTGAGAAAAGAGCACTCTTCTACTCTACTGTGTTTCCTATGGGGTCCGAACAGTGAGCTTGCTCAGAACAAAAAAAACTGTGCTTCCTACACACAGGGCCATATCTAGTTCAACTCTGCTTAGGAACCTGACAAGAACAGTAGATCCTCTTCAGTCCAATACACTGTACATGCTGGCAACAGACGCCAGTGCTATTTGTCCTGTGTATGGCAATGGCAGCGCAATAGTGACTTTCCTTACCAGAAAACAACTCTTGCTCATAGTAGCAGAAACTGCATGTGTTTCAACTCCATTTAGGACTCGGAAACAAACGCTAGCTCGCCTTTCAAGAACAACACTCTGCTTTAGAGAAAAGAGCACTCTTCTAGTCTACTGTGTTTCCTATGTGGTCCAAACAGTGAGCTTGCTCAGAACAAAAGAACTGTGCTTCCTACACACACGGACCATATGTAGTTCAACTCTGCTTAGGAAACTGACAAGAAAAGTAGCTCCTCTTCAGTCCAACACTGTACTTGCTGGGAACAGACGCGAGTGCTATTTGTACTGTGTATGGCAATGGGAGCTCAATAGTGACATTCCTTACCAGAAAACAACTCTTGTACGTAGGACCAGAAACTGCATGAGTTTCAACTCCATTTAGGACTGGGAAACAAACGCTAGCTCGCCTTACAAGAAACACACTCTGCTTTAGAGAAAAGAGCACTCTTCTACTCTACTGTGTTTTCTATAGGGCCAGAACACTGAGCTTGCTCAGAACAAAAGAACTGTGCTTCCTACACACGGGCCATATCTAGTTCAACTCTGCTTAGTAAACAGACAAGAACAGTATCTCCTCTTCAGTCCGATACACTGTACTTGCTGGGAACAGACGCAAGTACTATTTGCACTGTGTATGGCAGTGGGAGTCCAATAGTGACTCGTCTTACCAGAAAACAAGTCTTGCACATAGGAAAAAAACTGCATGTGATTCAACTCCATTTAGGATTGGGAAACAAACTCTAGCTCGCCTTACAAGAAACACACTCTGCTTTTGAGAAAAAGAGCACTCTTCTACTCTACTGTGTTTCCCATAGGGCCAGAACGGTGAGCTTGCTCAGTACAAAAGAACTGTGCTTCCTACACACACGGGCCATATCTAGTTCAACTCTGCTTAGGAAACTGACAAGAACAGTAGCTCCTCTTCAGTCCGATACACTGTACTTGCTGGGAACAGACGCGAGTGCTATTTCCACTGTGTATGGCAATGGCAGCGCAATAGTGACTTTCCTTACCAGAAAACAACTCTTGCTCATAGTTCCAAAAACTGCATGCGATTCAACTCCATTTAGGTCTGGGAAACAAACGCTAGCTCGCCTTACAAGAAACACACTCTGCTTTAGAGAAAAGAGCACTCTTCTAGTCTACTGTGTTTCCTATGGTGTCCAAACAGTGAGCTTGCTCAGAACAAAAGAACTGTGCTTCCTAAACACATGGACCATATGTAGTTCAACTCTGCTTAGGAACCTGTCAAGAACAGTAGCTCCTCTTCAGTCCAACACCGTACTTGCTGGGAACAGACGCGAGTGCTATTTGCACTGTGTATGGCAATGGGAGCGAAATAGTGACTTTCCTTACCAGAAAACAACTCTTGTTCGTAGGACCAGAAACTGCATAGGATTCAAATCCATTTAGGTCTAGGAAACAAACGCTAGCTTGCCTTACAAGAAACACACTCTGCTTTAGAGAAAAGAGCACTCTTCTACTCTACTGTGTTTCCTATGAGGTCCAAACAATGTGCTTGCTTAGAACAAAAGAACTGTGCTTCCTACACACATGGGCCATATCTAGTTCACCTCTGCTTAGGAAACTGAAAAAAACAGTAGATCCAATTCAGTCCAATACACTGTACCTGCTGGGAACAGATGCGAGTGCTATTTGCACTGTGTATGGCAATCGGAGCACAAGAGTGACTTTCCTTACCAGAAAACAACTCTTGCTCGTAGGAAAAAAACTGCATGTGACTCAACTCCATTTAGGACTGTGAATCAAAATCTAGCTCGCCTTACAAGAAACACACTCTGCTTTTGAGAAAAGAGCACTCTTCTACTCTACTGTGTTTCCCATAGGGCCAGAACGGTGAGCTTGCTCAGAACAAAAGAACTGTGCTTCCTACACACGGGCCATATCTAATTCAATTCTGCTTAGGAAACACTAAAGAACAGTAGCTCCTCTTCAGTCCAACACTGTACTTGCTGGGAACAGACGCGAGTGCTATTTGCACTGTGTATGGCAATGGGAGCGCAATAGTGACTTTCCTTACCAGAAAACAACTCTTGTTCGTAGGACCAGAAACTGCATGTGATTCAACTCCATTTAGGACTAGGAAACAAACGCTAGCTTGCCCTACAAGAAACACACTCTGCTTTAGAGAAAAGAGCACTCTTCTACTCTACTGTGTTTCCTAAAGGGCCAGAACAGTGAGCTTGCTCAGAACATAAGAACTGAGCTTCCTACACACACGGGCCATATCTACTTCAACTCTGCTTAGGAAACTGACAAGAATAGAAGCTCCTCCTCAGTCCGATACACTGTACTTGCTGGGAACAGACGCCTGTGCTATTTGCACTGTGTATGGCAATGGGAGTGCAATAGTGACTTTCCTTACCAGAAAACAACTCTTGCTCATAGGACCAGAAACTGCATGTGATTCAACTCCATTTATGACTGGGAAACAAACGCTACCTCGCCTTACATGAAACACACTCTGCTTTAGAGAAAAGAGCACTCTTCTACTCTACTGTTTTTCCTGTAGGGCCAGAACAGTGAGCTTGCTCAGAACAAAAGAACTGTGCTTCCTACACACGGGCCATATCTAGTTCACCTCTGCTTAGGAAACTGAAAAGAACAGTAGATCCTATTCAGTCCAATACACTGTACTTGCTGGGAACAGACGTGAGTGCTATTTGCACTGTGTATGGCAATGGGAGCACAATAGTGACTCGTCTTACCAGAAAACAACTCTTGCACGTAGGACAAAAAACTGCATGTGACTCAACTCCATTTAGGACTGGGAAACAAACTCTAGCTCGCCTTACAAGAAACACACTCTGCTTTTGAGAAAAGAGCACTCTTCTACTCTACTGTGTTTCCCATAGGGCCAGAATGTTGAGCTTGCTCAGAACAAAGAACTGTGCTTCCTACACACACGGACCATATCTAGTTCAACTCCGCTTAGGAAACTGACAAAACAGTAGCTCCTATTCAGTCCAATACACTGTACTTGCTGGGAACACACGCGACTGCTATTTGCACTGTGTATGGCAGTGGGAGCATAATAGTGACTTTCCTTACCAGAAAACAACTCTTGCTCGTAGGAGCAGAAACTGCATGTGATTCAACTCCATTTAGGACTGGGAAACAAACGCTAGCTTGCCTTACAAGAAACTCACTCTGCTTTAGAGAAAAGAGCACTCTTCTACTCTAATGTGTTTCCTATAGGGCCAGAACAGTGAGCTTGCTCAGAACATAAGAACTGAGCTTCCTACACACACGGGCCATATCTAGTTCAACTCTGCTTTGGAAACTGACAAGAACAGTAGCTCCTCTTCAGTACGATACACTGTACTTGCTGGGAACAGACGCCAGTGCTATTTGCACTGTGTATGGCAATGGGAGTGCATTAGTGACTTTCCTTACCAGAAAACAACTCTTGCTCGTAGGACCAGAAACTGCATGTGATTCAACTCCATTTAGGACTGGGAAACAAACGCTACCTCGCCTTACAGGAAACACACTCTGCTTTTGAGAAAAGAGCACTCATCTACTCTACTGTGTTTCCTATGGGTTCCGAACAGTTAGCTTGCTCAGAACAAAAGAACTGTGCTTCCTACACACATGGGACATATCTAGTTCAACTCTGCTTAGGAAACGGACAAGAACAGTAGCTCCTCTTCAGTCCGATACATTGTACTTGCTGGGAACACACGCGAGTGCTATTGCAATGTGTATGGCAATGGGAGCACAATAGTGACTTTAATTACCAGAAAACAACTCTTGCTCGTAGGACCAGAAACTGCATGTGATTCAACTCCATTTAGGACTGGGAAAAAACGCTAGCTTGCCTTACAAGAAACACACTCTGCTTCTGAGAAAAGAGCACTCTTCTACTCTACTGTGTTTCCTATAGAGCCAGAACAGTGAGCTTGCTCAGAACATAATAACTGTGCTTCCTACACACACGGGCCATATCTAGTTCAACTCTGCTTAGGAACCGACAAGAACAGTAGATCCTCTTAAGTCCAATACACTGTACTCGCTGGGAACAGACGCCAGTGCTATTTGTCCTGTGTATGGCAAAGGCAGTGCAATAGTGACTATTCTTACCATAAAACAACTCTTGCTCATAGGACCAGAAACTTCATGTGATTCAACTCCATTTAGGACTGGGAAACAAACGCTAGCTCACTTTACAAGAAACACACTCTGCTTTAGAGAAGAGAGCACTCTTCTACTCTACTGTGTTCTTATAGGGCCAGAAGAGTGAGCTTGCTCAGAACAAAAGAACTGTGCTTCCTACACACGGGCCATACCTAGTTCAACTCTGCTTAGGAAACTGACAAGAACAGTAGCTCCTCTTCAGTCCCATACACTGTACTTGCTGGGAACAGACGGGAGTGCTATTTGCACTGTGTATGGCAATGGGAGCGCAATAGGGACTTTCCTTACCAGAAAACAACTCTTGCTCATAGGACCAAAAACTGCATGTGATTAAACTCCATTTAGGACTGGGAAACAAACACTAGCTCGCCTTACAAGAAAGACAGTCTGCTTTTGAGAAAAGAGCACTCTTCTACTCTACTGTGTTTCCTATGGGGTCCGAACAGTGAGCTTGCTCAGAACAAAAAAAACTGTGCTTCCTACACACAGGGCCATATCTAGTTCAACTCTGCTTAGGAACCTGACAAGAACAGTAGATCCTCTTCAGTCCAATACACTGTACATGCTGGCAACAGACGCCAGTGCTATTTGTCCTGTGTATGGCAATGGCAGCGCAATAGTGACTTTCCTTACCAGAAAACAACTCTTGCTCATAGTAGCAGAAACTGCATGTGTTTCAACTCCATTTAGGACTCGGAAACAAACGCTAGCTCGCCTTTCAAGAACAACACTCTGCTTTAGAGAAAAGAGCACTCTTCTAGTCTACTGTGTTTCCTATGTGGTCCAAACAGTGAGCTTGCTCAGAACAAAAGAACTGTGCTTCCTACACACACGGACCATATGTAGTTCAACTCTGCTTAGGAAACTGACAAGAAAAGTAGCTCCTCTTCAGTCCAACACTGTACTTGCTGGGAACAGACGCGAGTGCTATTTGTACTGTGTATGGCAATGGGAGCTCAATAGTGACATTCCTTACCAGAAAACAACTCTTGTACGTAGGACCAGAAACTGCATGAGTTTCAACTCCATTTAGGACTGGGAAACAAACGCTAGCTCGCCTTACAAGAAACACACTCTGCTTTAGAGAAAAGAGCACTCTTCTACTCTACTGTGTTTTCTATAGGGCCAGAACACTGAGCTTGCTCAGAACAAAAGAACTGTGCTTCCTACACACGGGCCATATCTAGTTCAACTCTGCTTAGTAAACAGACAAGAACAGTAGCTCCTCTTCAGTCCGATACACTGTACTTGCTGGGAACAGACGCCAGTACTATTTGCACTGTGTATGGCAGTGGGAGTCCAATAGTGACTCGTCTTACCAGAAAACAAGTCTTGCACATAGGAAAAAAACTGCATGTGATTCAACTCCATTTAGGATTGGGAAACAAACTCTAGCTCGCCTTACAAGAAACACACTCTGCTTTTGAGAAAAAGAGCACTCTTCTACTCTACTGTGTTTCCCATAGGGCCAGAACGGTGAGCTTGCTCAGTACAAAAGAACTGTGCTTCCTACACACACGGGCCATATCTAGTTCAACTCTGCTTAGGAAACTGACAAGAACAGTAGCTCCTCTTCAGTCCGATACACTGTACTTGCTGGGAACAGACGCGAGTGCTATTTCCACTGTGTATGGCAATGGCAGCGCAATAGTGACTTTCCTTACCAGAAAACAACTCTTGCTCATAGTTCCAAAAACTGCATGCGATTCAACTCCATTTAGAACTGGGAAACAAACGCTAGCTCGCCTTACAAGAAACACACTCTGCTTTAGAGAAAAGAGCACTCTTCTAGTCTACTGTGTTTCCTATGGTGTCCAAACAGTGAGCTTGCTCAGAACAAAAGAACTGTGCTTCCTAAACACATGGACCATATGTAGTTCAACTCTGCTTAGGAACCTGTCAAGAACAGTAGCTCCTCTTCAGTCCAACACCGTACTTGCTGGGAACAGACGCGAGTGCTATTTGCACTGTGTATGGCAATGGGAGCGAAATAGTGACTTTCCTTACCAGAAAACAACTCTTGTTCGTAGGACCAGAAACTGCATAGGATTCAAATCCATTTAGGTCTAGGAAACAAACACTAGCTTGCCTTACAAGAAACACACTCTGCTTTAGAGAAAAGAGCACTCTTCTACTCTACTGTGTTTCCTATGAGGTCCGAACAATGTGCTTGCTTAGAACAAAAGAACTGTGCTTCCTACACACATGGGCCATATCTAGTTCACCTCTGCTTAGGAAACTGAAAAAAACAGTAGATCCAATTCAGTCCAATACACTGTACCTGCTGGGAACAGATGCGAGTGCTATTTGCACTGTGTATGGCAATCGGAGCACAAGAGTGACTTTCCTTACCAGAAAACAACTCTTGCTCGTAGGAAAAAAACTGCATGTGACTCAACTCCATTTAGGACTGTGAATCAAAATTAGCTCGCCTTACAAGAAACACACTCTGCTTTTGAGAAAAGAGCACTCTTCTACTCTACTGTGTTTCCCATAGGGCCAGAACGGTGAGCTTGCTCAGAACAAAAGAACTGTGCTTCCTACACACGGGCCATATCTAATTCAATTCTGCTTAGGAAACACTAAAGAACAGTAGCTCCTCTTCAGTCCAACACTGTACTTGCTGGGAACAGACGCGAGTGCTATTTGCACTGTGTATGGCAATGGGAGCGCAATAGTGACTTTCCTTACCAGAAAACAACTCTTGTTCGTAGGACCAGAAACTGCATGTGATTCAACTCCATTTAGGACTAGGAAACAAACGCTAGCTTGCCCTACAAGAAACACACTCTGCTTTAGAGAAAAGAGCACTCTTCTACTCTACTGTGTTTCCTAAAGGGCCAGAACAGTGAGCTTGCTCAGAACATAAGAACTGAGCTTCCTACACACACGGGCCATATCTACTTCAACTCTGCTTAGGAAACTGACAAGAATAGAAGCTCCTCCTCAGTCCGATACACTGTACTTGCTGGGAACAGACGCCTGTGCTATTTGCACTGTGTATGGCAATGGGAGTGCAATAGTGACTTTCCTTACCAGAAAACAACTCTTGCTCATAGGACCAGAAACTGCATGTGATTCAACTCCATTTATGACTGGGAAACAAACGCTACCTCGCCTTACATGAAACACACTCTGCTTTAGAGAAAAGAGCACTCTTCTACTCTACTGTTTTTCCTGTAGGGCCAGAACAGTGAGCTTGCTCAGAACAAAAGAACTGTGCTTCTACACACGGGCCATATCTAGTTCACCTCTGCTTAGGAAACTGAAAAGAACAGTAGATCCTATTCAGTCCAATACACTGTACTTGCTGGGAACAGACGTGAGTGCTATTTGCACTGTGTATGGCAATGGGAGCACAATAGTGACTCGTCTTACCAGAAAACAACTCTTGCACGTAGGACAAAAAACTGCATGTGACTCAACTCCATTTAGGACTGGGAAACAAACTCTAGCTCGCCTTACAAGAAACACACTCTGCTTTTGAGAAAAGAGCACTCTTCTACTCTACTGTGTTTCCCATAGGGCCAGAATGTTGAGCTTGCTCAGAACAAAGAACTGTGCTTCCTACACACACGGACCATATCTAGTTCAACTCCGCTTAGGAAACTGACAAGAACAGTAGCTCCTCTTCAGTCCGATACACTGTACTTGCTGGGATCAGACGCGAGTGCTATTTGCACTGTGTATGGCAATGGGAGCACAATAGTGACTTTCCTTAAGAGAAAACAACTCTTGCTCATAGGACCAGAAACTGCATGTGATTCAACTCCATTTAGGACTGGGAAAAAAACGCTAGCTTACCTTACAAGAAACACACTCTGCTTTTGAGAAAAGAGCACTCTTCTACTCTACTCTGTTTCATATAGGGCGAGAACAGTGAGCTTGCTCAGAACATAAAAACTGTGCTTCCTACACACACGGGCCATATCTAGTTCAACTCTGCTTAGGAAACTGACAACAAGAGTAGATCCCCTTTAGTCCAATACACTGTACTTGCTGGGAACAGACGCCAGTGCTATTTGTCCTGTGTATGGCAATGGCAGCGCAATAGTGACTATTCTTACCATAAAACAACTCTTGCTCGTAGGACCAGAAACTGCATGTGTTTCAACTCCATTTAGGACTGGGAAACAAACGCTAGCTCGCCTTACAAGAAACACACTCTGATTTAGAGAAAAGAGCACTCTTCTACTCTACTGTGTTTCCTATAGGGACAGAACAGTGAGCTTGCTCAGAACAAAAGGACTGTGCTTCCTACACAAGGGCCATATCTAGTTCAACTCTGCTTAGGAAACTGACAAGAACAGTAGCTCCTCTTCAGGCTGATACACTGTACTTGCTGGGAACGGACGCGAGTGCTATTTGCACTGTATATGGCAATGGGAGCGCAATAGGGACTTTCCTTACCAGAAAACAACTCTTGCTCGTAGGACCAGAAAGTGCATGTGATTCAACTCCATTTAGGACTGGGAAACAAATTCTAGCTCGCCTTACATGAAACACAATCTGCTTTTGAGAAAAGAGCACTCTTCTACACTACTGTGTTTCCCATAGGGCCAGAACGGTGAGCTTGCTCAGAACAAAAGAACTGTGCTTCCTACACACACGGACCATATCTAGTTCAACTCTGCTTAAGAAACTGAAAAGAACAGTAGCTCCTCTTCAGTCCAATACACTGTACTTGCTTTGAACAGACGCGAGTGTTATTTGCACTGTGTATGGCAATGGGAGCGCAATAGTGACTTTCCTTACCAGAAAACAACTCTTGCTCGTAGGACCAGAAACTGCATGTGATTCAACTCCATTTAGGATTGGGAAACAAACGCTAGCTCGCCTTACAGGAAACACAGTCTGCTTTTGAGAAAAAAGCACTCTTTTACTCTACTGTGTTTCCTATGGGGTCCAAACAGTGAGCTTGCTAAAACCAAAAAAATACTGTGCTTCCTACACACACGGCCATATCTAGTTCAAGTCTGCTTAGGAACCTGACAAGAACAGTAGATCCTTTTCAGTCCAATACACTGTACTTGTTGGCAACAGACGCCAGTGCTATTTGTCCTGTGTATGGCAAAGGCAGTGCAATAGTGACTTTCCTTACCAGAAAACAACTCTTGCTCAAAGTACCAGAAACTGCATGGGATTCAACTCCATTTAGGACTGGGAAACAAACGCTAGCTCGCCTTACAAGAAACACACTCTGCTTTAGAGAAAGGAGCACTCTTCTAGTCTACTGTGTTTCCTATGGAGTCCAAACAGTGAGCTTGCTCAGAACAAAAGAACTGTGCTTCCTACACACACGGACCATATGTAGTTCAACTCTGCTTAGGAACCTGACAAGAACAGTAGCTCCTCTTCAGTCCAACACTGTACTTGCTGGGAACAGACGCGAGTGCTATTTGCACTGTGTATGGCAATGGGAGCACAATAGTGACTCGTCTTACCAGAAAACAACTCTTGCTCGTAGGACAAAAAACTGCATGTGACTCTACTCCATTTAGGACTGGGAAACAAACTCTAGCTCGCCTTACAAGAAACACACTCTGCTTTTGAGAAAAGAGCACTCTTCTTCTCTACTGTGTTTTCCATAGGGCTAGAACGGTGAGCTTGCTCAGAACAAAAGAACTGTGCTTCCTACACACACGGGCCATATCTAGTTCAACTCTGCTTACGAAACTGACAAGAACGTAGCTCCTCTTCAGTCCGATACACTGTACTTGCTGGGATCAGACGCGAGTGCTATTTGCATTGTGTATGGCAATGGGAGCACAATAGTGACTTTCCTTACCAGAAAAAAACTCTTGGTCGTAGGACAAGAAACTGCATGTGATTCAACTCCATTTAGGACTGGGAAAAAATCGCTAGCTTACCTTACAAGAAACACACTCTGCTTTTGAGAAAAGAGCACTCTTCTACTCTACTGTGTTTCCTATAGGGCGAGAACAGTGTGCTTGCTCAGAACATAATAACTGTGCTTCCTACACACACGGGCCATATCTTGTTCAACTCTGCTTAGGAACCTGACAAGAACTGTAGATCCCCTTTAGTCCAATACACTGTACTTGCTGGGAACAGACGCCAGTGCTATTTGTCCTGTGTATGGCAATGGCAGCGCAATAGTGACTATTCTTACTATAAAACAACTCTTGCTCGTAGGACCAGAAACTGCATATGTTTCAACTCCATTTAGGACTGGGAAACAAACGCTAGCTCGCCTTACAAGAAAAACAGTCTGCTTTTGAGAAAAGAGCACTCTTCTACTCTACTGTGTTTCCTATGGGGTCCAAACAGTGAGCTTGCTCAGAACAAAAAAAATTGTGCTTGCTACACACAGGGCCGTATCTAGTTCAAGTCTGCTTAGGAACCTGACAAGAACAGTAGATCCTCTTCAGTACAATACACTGTACTTGCTGTCAACAGACGCCAGTGCTATTTGTCCTGTGTATGGCAAGGACAGCGCAATAGTGACTTTCCTTACCAGAAAACAACTCTTGCTCATAGTACCAGAAACTGCATGTGTTTCAACTCCATTTAGGACTGGGAAACAAACACTACCTCGTATTACAAGAAACACACTCTGCTTTAGAGAAAGAAGCACTCTTCTACTCTACTGTGTTTCCTATGGGGTCCAAACAGTGAGCTTGCTCAGAACAAAAGAACTGTGCTTCCTACACACGCAGACCATATGTAGTTCAACTCTGCTTAGGAACCTGACAAGAACAGTAGCTACTCTTCAGTCCAACACTGTACTTGCTTGGAACAGACGCGAGTGCTATTTGCCCTGTGTATGGCAATGGGAGCGCAAAAGTGACTTTCTTTACCAGAAAACAACTCTTGTTCGTAGGACGAGAAACTGCATGGGATTCAACTCCATTTAGGACTAGGAAACAAACGCTAGCTTGCCCTACAAGAAACACACTCTGCTTTAGAGAAAAGAGCACTCTTCTAATCTACTGTGTTTCCTAAATGGCCAGAACAGTGAGCTTGCTCAGAACATAAGAACTTTGCTTCCTACACACACGGGCCATATCTAGTTCAACTCTGCTTAGGAAACTGACAAGAACAGTAGCTCCTCCTCAGTCCGATACACTGTACTTGCTGGGAACAGACGCCTGTGCTATTTGCACTGTGTATGGCAATGGGAGCTCAATAGTGACATTCCTTACCAGAAAACAACTCTTGTACGTAGGACCAGAAACTGCATGAGTTTCAACTCCATTTAGGACTGGGAAACAAACGCTAGCTCGCCTTACAAGAAACACACTCTGCTTTAGAGAAAAGAGCACTCTTCTACTCTACTGTGTTTTCTATAGGGCCAGAACACTGAGCTTGCTCAGAACAAAAGAACTGTGCTTCCTACACACGGGCCATATCTAGTTCAACTCTGCTTAGTAAACAGACAAGAACAGTAGCTCCTCTTCAGTCCGATACACTGTACTTGCTGGGAACAGACGCCAGTACTATTTGCACTGTGTATGGCAGTGGGAGTCCAATAGTGACTCGTCTTACCAGAAAACAAGTCTTGCACATAGGAAAAAAACTGCATGTGATTCAACTCCATTTAGGATTGGGAAACAAACTCTAGCTCGCCTTACAAGAAACACACTCTGCTTTTGAGAAAAAGAGCACTCTTCTACTCTACTGTGTTTCCCATAGGGCCAGAACGGTGAGCTTGCTCAGTACAAAAGAACTGTGCTTCCTACACACACGGGCCATATCTAGTTCAACTCCACTTAGGAAACTGACAGGAACAGTAGCTCCTCTTCAGTCCGATACACTGTACTTGCTGGGAACAGACGCGAGTGCTATTTCCACTGTGTATGGCAATGGCAGCGCAATAGTGACTTTCCTTACCAGAAAACAACTCTTGCTCATAGTTCCAAAAACTGCATGCGATTCAACTCCATTTAGAACTGGGAAACAAACGCTAGCTCGCCTTACAAGAAACACACTCTGCTTTAGAGAAAAGAGCACTCTTCTAGTCTACTGTGTTTCCTATGGTGTCCAAACAGTGAGCTTGCTCAGAACAAAAGAACTGTGCTTCCTAAACACATGGACCATATGTAGTTCAACTCTGCTTAGGAACCTGTCAAGAACAGTAGCTCCTCTTCAGTCCAACACCGTACTTGCTGGGAACAGACGCGAGTGCTATTTGCACTGTGTATGGCAATGGGAGCGAAATAGTGACTTTCCTTACCAGAAAACAACTCTTGTTCGTAGGACCAGAAACTGCATAGGATTCAAATCCATTTAGGTCTAGGAAACAAACACTAGCTTGCCTTACAAGAAACACACTCTGCTTTAGAGAAAAGAGCACTCTTCTACTCTACTGTGTTTCCTATGAGGTCCGAACAATGTGCTTGCTTAGAACAAAAGAACTGTGCTTCCTACACACATGGGCCATATCTAGTTCACCTCTGCTTAGGAAACTGAAAAAAACAGTAGATCCAATTCAGTCCAATACACTGTACCTGCTGGGAACAGATGCGAGTGCTATTTGCACTGTGTATGGCAATCGGAGCACAAGAGTGACTTTCCTTACCAGAAAACAACTCTTGCTCGTAGGAAAAAAACTGCATGTGACTCAACTCCATTTAGGACTGTGAATCAAAATCTAGCTCGCCTTACAAGAAACACACTCTGCTTTTGAGAAAAGAGCACTCTTCTACTCTACTGTGTTTCCCATAGGGCCAGAACGGTGAGCTTGCTCAGAACAAAAGAACTGTGCTTCCTACACACGGGCCATATCTAATTCAATTCTGCTTAGGAAAAACTAAAGAACAGTAGCTCCTCTTCAGTCCAACACTGTACTTGCTGGGAACAGACGCGAGTGCTATTTGCACTGTGTATGGCAATGGGAGCGCAATAGTGACTTTCCTTACCAGAAAACAACTCTTGTTCGTAGGACCAGAAACTGCATGTGATTCAACTCCATTTAGGACTAGGAAACAAACGCTAGCTTGCCCTACAAGAAACACACTCTGCTTTAGAGAAAAGAGCACTCTTCTACTCTACTGTGTTTCCTAAAGGGCCAGAACAGTGAGCTTGCTCAGAACATAAGAACTGAGCTTCCTACACACACGGGCCATATCTACTTCAACTCTGCTTAGGAAACTGACAAGAATAGAAGCTCCTCCTCAGTCCGATACACTGTACTTGCTGGGAACAGACGCCTGTGCTATTTGCACTGTGTATGGCAATGGGAGTGCAATAGTGACTTTCCTTACCAGAAAACAACTCTTGCTCATAGGACCAGAAACTGCATGTGATTCAACTCCATTTATGACTGGGAAACAAACGCTACCTCGCCTTACATGAAACACACTCTGCTTTAGAGAAAAGAGCACTCTTCTACTCTACTGTTTTTCCTGTAGGGCCAGAACAGTGAGCTTGCTCAGAACAAAAGAACTGTGCTTCCTACACACGGGCCATATCTAGTTCACCTCTGCTTAGGAAACTGAAAAGAACAGTAGATCCTATTCAGTCCAATACACTGTACTTGCTGGGAACAGACGTGAGTGCTATTTGCACTGTGTATGGCAATGGGAGCACAATAGTGACTCGTCTTACCAGAAAACAACTCTTGCACGTAGGACAAAAAACTGCATGTGACTCAACTCCATTTAGGACTGGGAAACAAACTCTAGCTCGCCTTACAAGAAACACACTCTGCTTTTGAGAAAAGAGCACTCTTCTACTCTACTGTGTTTCCCATAGGGCCAGAATGTTGAGCTTGCTCAGAACAAAGAACTGTGCTTCCTACACACACGGACCATATCTAGTTCAACTCCACTTAGGAAACTGACAAGAACAGTAGCTCCTCTTCAGTCCGATACACTGTACTTGCTGGGATCAGACGCGAGTGCTATTTGCACTGTGTATGGCAATGGGAGCACAATAGTGACTTTCCTTAAGAGAAAACAACTCTTGCTCATAGGACCAGAAACTGCATGTGATTCAACTCCATTTAGGACTGGGAAAAAAACGCTAGCTTACCTTACAAGAAACACACTCTGCTTTTGAGAAAAGAGCACTCTTCTACTCTACTCTGTTTCATATAGGGCGAGAACAGTGAGCTTGCTCAGAACATAAAAACTGTGCTTCCTACACACACGGGCCATATCTAGTTCAACTCTGCTTAGGAAACTGACAACAAGAGTAGATCCCCTTTAGTCCAATACACTGTACTTGCTGGGAACAGACGCCAGTGCTATTTGTCCTGTGTATGGCAATGGCAGCGCAATAGTGACTATTCTTACCATAAAACAACTCTTGCTCGTAGGACCAGAAACTGCATGTGTTTCAACTCCATTTAGGACTGGGAAACAAACGCTAGCTCGCCTTACAAGAAACACACTCTGATTTAGAGAAAAGAGCACTCTTCTACTCTACTGTGTTTCCTATAGGGACAGAACAGTGAGCTTGCTCAGAACAAAAGGACTGTGCTTCCTACACAAGGGCCATATCTAGTTCAACTCTGCTTAGGAAACTGACAAGAACAGTAGCTCCTCTTCAGGCTGATACACTGTACTTGCTGGGAACGGACGCGAGTGCTATTTGCACTGTATATGGCAATGGGAGCGCAATAGGGACTTTCCTTACCAGAAAACAACTCTTGCTCGTAGGACCAGAAAGTGCATGTGATTCAACTCCATTTAGGACTGGGAAACAAATTCTAGCTCGCCTTACATGAAACACAATCTGCTTTTGAGAAAAGAGCACTCTTCTACACTACTGTGTTTCCCATAGGGCCAGAACGGTGAGCTTGCTCAGAACAAAAGAACTGTGCTTCCTACACACACGGACCATATCTAGTTCAACTCTGCTTAAGAAACTGAAAAGAACAGTAGCTCCTCTTCAGTCCAATACACTGTACTTGCTTTGAACAGACGCGAGTGTTATTTGCACTGTGTATGGCAATGGGAGCGCAATAGTGACTTTCCTTACCAGAAAACAACTCTTGCTCGTAGGACCAGAAACTGCATGTGATTCAACTCCATTTAGGATTGGGAAACAAACGCTAGCTCGCCTTACAGGAAACACAGTCTGCTTTTGAGAAAAAAGCACTCTTTTACTCTACTGTGTTTCCTATGGGGTCCAAACAGTGAGCTTGCTAAAACCAAAAAAATACTGTGCTTCCTACACACACGGCCATATCTAGTTCAAGTCTGCTTAGGAACCTGACAAGAACAGTAGATCCTTTTCAGTCCAATACACTGTACTTGTTGGCAACAGACGCCAGTGCTATTTGTCCTGTGTATGGCAAAGGCAGTGCAATAGTGACTTTCCTTACCAGAAAACAACTCTTGCTCAAAGTACCAGAAACTGCATGGGATTCAACTCCATTTAGGACTGGGAAACAAACGCTAGCTCGCCTTACAAGAAACACACTCTGCTTTAGAGAAAGGAGCACTCTTCTAGTCTACTGTGTTTCCTATGGAGTCCAAACAGTGAGCTTGCTCAGAACAAAAGAACTGTGCTTCCTACACACACGGACCATATGTAGTTCAACTCTGCTTAGGAACCTGACAAGAACAGTAGCTCCTCTTCAGTCCAACACTGTACTTGCTGGGAACAGACGCAAGTGCTATTTGCACTGTGTATGGCAATGGGAGCACAATAGTGACTCGTCTTACCAGAAAACAACTCTTGCTCGTAGGACAAAAAACTGCATGTGACTCTACTCCATTTAGGACTGGGAAACAAACTCTAGCTCGCCTTACAAGAAACACACTCTGCTTTTGAGAAAAGAGCACTCTTCTTCTCTACTGTGTTTTCCATAGGGCTAGAACGGTGAGCTTGCTCAGAACAAAAGAACTGTGCTTCCTACACACACGGGCCATATCTAGTTCAACTCTGCTTAGGAAACTGACAAGAACAGTAGCTCCTCTTCAGTCCGATACACTGTACTTGCTGGGATCAGACGCGAGTGCTATTTGCATTGTGTATGGCAATGGGAGCACAATAGTGACTTTCCTTACCAGAAAAAAACTCTTGGTCGTAGGACAAGAAACTGCATGTGATTCAACTCCATTTAGGACTGGGAAAAAATCGCTAGCTTACCTTACAAGAAACACACTCTGCTTTTGAGAAAAGAGCACTCTTCTACTCTACTGTGTTTCCTATAGGGCGAGAACAGTGTGCTTGCTCAGAACATAATAACTGTGCTTCCTACACACACGGGCCATATCTTGTTCAACTCTGCTTAGGAACCTGACAAGAACTGTAGATCCCCTTTAGTCCAATACACTGTACTTGCTGGGAACAGACGCCAGTGCTATTTGTCCTGTGTATGGCAATGGCAGCGCAATAGTGACTATTCTTACTATAAAACAACTCTTGCTCGTAGGACCAGAAACTGCATATGTTTCAACTCCATTTAGGACTGGGAAACAAACGCTAGCTCGCCTTACAAGAAAAACAGTCTGCTTTTGAGAAAAGAGCACTCTTCTACTCTACTGTGTTTCCTATGGGGTCCAAACAGTGAGCTTGCTCAGAACAAAAAAAATTGTGCTTGCTACACACAGGGCCGTATCTAGTTCAAGTCTGCTTAGGAACCTGACAAGAACAGTAGATCCTCTTCAGTACAATACACTGTACTTGCTGTCAACAGACGCCAGTGCTATTTGTCCTGTGTATGGCAAGGACAGCGCAATAGTGACTTTCCTTACCAGAAAACAACTCTTGCTCATAGTACCAGAAACTGCATGTGTTTCAACTCCATTTAGGACTGGGAAACAAACACTACCTCGTATTACAAGAAACACACTCTGCTTTAGAGAAAGAAGCACTCTTCTACTCTACTGTGTTTCCTATGGGGTCCAAACAGTGAGCTTGCTCAGAACAAAAGAACTGTGCTTCCTACACACGCAGACCATATGTAGTTCAACTCTGCTTAGGAACCTGACAAGAACAGTAGCTACTCTTCAGTCCAACACTGTACTTGCTTGGAACAGACGCGAGTGCTATTTGCCCTGTGTATGGCAATGGGAGCGCAAAAGTGACTTTCTTTACCAGAAAACAACTCTTGTTCGTAGGACGAGAAACTGCATGGGATTCAACTCCATTTAGGACTAGGAAACAAACGCTAGCTTGCCCTACAAGAAACACACTCTGCTTTAGAGAAAAGAGCACTCTTCTAATCTACTGTGTTTCCTAAATGGCCAGAACAGTGAGCTTGCTCAGAACATAAGAACTTTGCTTCCTACACACACGGGCCATATCTAGTTCAACTCTGCTTAGGAAACTGACAAGAACAGTAGCTCCTCCTCAGTCCGATACACTGTACTTGCTGGGAACAGACGCCTGTGCTATTTGCACTGTGTATGGCAATGGGAGTGCAATAGTGTCTTTCCTTACCAGAAAACAACTCTTGCTCATAGGACCAGAAACTGCATGTGATTCAACTCCATTTATGACTGGGAAACAAACGCTACCTCACCTTACATGAAACACACTCTGCTTTTGAGAAAAGAGCACTCTGCTACTCTACTGTGTTTCCTATGGGGTCCGAACAGTGAGCTTGCTCAGAACAAAAGAACTGTGCTTCCTAAACACACGGGCCATATCTAGTTCAACTCTGCTTAGGAACCTGACAAGAACAGTAGATCCCCTTTAGTACAATACACTGTACTTGCTGGGAACAGACGCCAGTGCTATTTATCCTGTGTATGGCAATGGCAGCGCAATAGTGACTATTCTTACCATAAAACAACTCTTGCTCGTAGGACCAGAAACTGCATGTTTTTCAACTCCATTTAGGACTGGGAAACAAACGCTAGCTCGCCTTACAAGAAACACACTCTGCTTTAGAGAAAAGAGCACTCTTCTACTCTACTGTGTTTCCTATAGGGCCAGAACAGTGAGCTTGCTCAGAACAAAAGAACTGTACTTCCTACACACACGGGCCATATCTAGTTCACCTCTGCTTAGGAAACTGAAAAGAACAGTAGATCCTATTCAGTCCAATACACTGTACTTGCTGGGAACAGACGTGAGTGCTATTTGCACTGTGTATGGCAATGGGAACACAATAGTGACTAGTCTTACCAGAAAACAACTCTTGCACGTAGGACAAAAAACTGCATGTGACTCAACTCCATTTAGGACTGGGAAACAAACTCTAGCTCGCCTTACAAGAAACACACTCTGCTTTTGAGAAAAGAGCACTCTTCTACTCTACTGTGTTTCCTATGGGGTCCGAACAGTGAGCTTGCTCAGAACAAAAGAACTGTGCTTCCTACACACATGGGCCATATCTAGTTCAACTCTGCTTAGGAAACTGACAAGAACAGTAGCTCCTCTTCAGTCCGATACACTGTACTTGCTGGGATCAGACGCGAGTGCTATTTGCACTGTGTATGGCAATGGGAGCACAATAGTGACTTTCCTTACCAGAAAACAACTCTTGCTCGTAGGACCAGAAACTGCATGTGATTCAACTCCATTTAGGACTGGGAAAAAAAGACAAGCTTACCTTACAAGAAACACACTCTGCTTTTGAGAAAAGAGCACTCTTCTACTCTACTCTGTTTCCTATAGAACGAGAACAGTGAGCTTGCTCAGAACATAATAACTGTGCTTTCTACACACACGGGCCATATCTAGTTCAACTCTGCTTAGGATCCTGACAAGAAGAGTAGATCCCCTTTAGTCCAATACACTGTACTTGCTGGGAACAGACGCCAGTGCTATTTGTCCTGTGTATGGCAATGGCAGCGCAATAGTGACTATTCTTACCATAAAACAACTCTTGCTCGTAGGACCAGAAACAGCATGTGTTTCAACTCCATTTAGGACTGGGAAACAAACGCTAGCTCGCCTTACAAGAAACACACTCTGCTTTAGAGAAAAGAGCACTCTTCTACTGTACTGTGTTTCCTATAGGGACAGAACAGTGAGCTTGCTCAGAACAAAAGGACTGTGCTTCCTACACAAGGGCCATATCTAGTTCAACTCTGCTTAGGAAACTGACAAGAACAGTAGCTCCTCTTCAGTCCGATACACTGTACTTGCTGGGAACAGACGCGAGTGCTATTTGCACTGTATATGGCAATGGGAGCGCAATAGGGACTTTCCTTACCAGAAAACAACTCTTGCTCGTAGGACCAGAAAGTGCATGTGATTCAACTCCATTTAGGACTGGGAAACAAATGCTAGCTCGCCTTACATGAAACACAATCTGTTTTTGAGAAAAGAGCACTCTTCTACACTACTGTGTTTCCCATAGGGCCAGAACGGTGAGCTTGCTCAGAACAAAAGAACTGTGCTTCCTACACACAGGGACCATATCTAGTTCAACACTGTTTAAGAAACTGAGAAGAACAGTAGCTCCTCTTCAGTCCAATACACTGTACTTGCTTTGAACAGACGCGAGTGCTATTTGCACTGTGTATGGCAATGGGAGCGCAATAGTGACTTTCCTTACCAGAAAACAATTCTTGCTCGTAGGACCAGAAACTGCATGTGATTCAACTCCATTTAGGATTGGGAAACAAACGCTAGCTCGCCTTACAAGAAACACAGTCTGCTTTTGAGAAAAAAGCACTCTTCTACTCTACTGTGTTTCATATGGGGTCCAAACAGTGAGCTTGCTCAGAACAAAAAAAACTGTGCTTCCTACACACACGGCCATATCTAGTTCAAGTCTGCTTAGGAAACTGACAAGAACAGTAGCTCCTCTTCAGTCCAATACACTGTACTTGCTGGGAACAGACGCGAGTGCTATTTGCACTGTATATGGCAATAGGAGTGCAATAGTGACTTTCCTTACCAGAAAAAAAACTCTTGCTCATAAGACCAGAAACTGCATGTGATTCAACTCCATTTAGGACTGGGAAAAAAACACTAGCTTGCCTTACAAGAAACACACCCTGCTTTTGAGAAAAGAGCACTCTTCTACTCTACTGTGTTTCCTGTAGGGCCAGAACAGTGAGCTTGCTCAGAACATAATAACTGTGCTTCCTACACACGGGCCATATCTAGTCCAACTCTGCTTAGCAACCTGACAAGAACAGTAGATACCCTTTAGTCCAATACAATGTACTTGCTGGGAACAGACGCCAGTGCTATTTGTCCTGTGTATGGCAATGGCAGCGCAATAGTGACTATTCTTACCATAAAACAACTCTTGCTCATAGGACCAGAAACTGCATGTGTTTCACCTCCATTTAGGACTGGGAAACAAAGGCTAGCTCGCCTTACAAGAAACACACTCTGCTTTTGAGAAAAGAGCACTCTTCTACTCTACTGTGTTTCCTATGGGGTCCATACAGTGAGCTTGCTCAGAACAAAAAAAAATTGTGCTTCCTACTCACACGCCCATATCTAGTTCAAGTCTGCTTAGGAACCTGACAAGAACAGTAGCTCCTCTTCAGTCCTATACACTGCACTTGTTGGCAACAGATGCCAGTGCTATTTGTCCTGTGTATGGCAATGGCAGCACAATAGTGACTTTCCTTACCAGAAAACAACTCTTGCTTATAGTACCAGAAACTGCATGTGTTTCAACTCCATTTAGGACTGGGAAACAAACGCTAGCTCGCCTTACAAGAAAAACACTCTGCTTTAGAAAAAAGAGCACTCTTCTACAATACTGTGTTTCCTATGGGGTCCAAAGAGTGAGCTTGCTCAGAACAAAAGAACTGTGCTTCCTACACACACGGACCATATGTAGTTCAACTCTGCTTAGGAACCTGACAAGAACAGTAGCTCCTCTTCAGTCCAACACTGTACTTGCTGGGAACAGACGCGAGTGCTATTTGCACTGTGTATGGCAATGGGAGCACAATCGTGACTTTCCTTACCAGAAAACAACTCTTGTTCGTAGGACCAGAAACTGCATGTGATTCAACTCCATTTAGGACTAGGAAATAAACGCTAGCTTGCATTACAAGAAACACTCTGCTTTAGAGAAAAGAGCACTCTTCTACTCTACTGTGTTTCCTATAGGGCCAGAACAGTGAGCTTGCTCAGAACATAATAACTGTGCTTCCTACACACACGGGCCATATCTAGTTCAACTCTGCTTAGGAACCTGACAAGAACAGTAGATCCCCTTTAGTCCAATACACTGTACTTGCTGGGAACAGACGCCAGTGCTATTTGTCCTGTGTATGGCAATGGCAGCGCAATAGTGACTATTCTTACCATAAAACAACTCTTGCTCGTAAGACCAGAAACTGCATGTGTTTCAACTCCATTTCGGACTGGGAAACTAATGCAAGCTCACATTACAAGAAACACACTCTGCTTTAGAGAAAAGAGCACTCTTCTACTCTACTGTGTTTCCTATAGGGCAAGAACAGTGAGCTTGCTCATAACAAATGAACTGTGCTTCCTACACACGGGCCATATCTAGTTCAACTCTGCTTAGGAAATTGACAAGAACATTAGCTCCTCTTCAGTCCGATACACTGTACTTGCTGGTAACAGACGCCAGTGCTATTTGCACTGTGTATTTCAATGGGAGCGCAATAGGGACTTTCCTTACCAGAAAACAACTCTTGCTCGTAGGACCAGAAACTGCATGTGATTCAACTCCATTTAGGACTGGCAAACAAATGCTAGCTCGCCTTACATCAAACACACTCTGCTTTTGAGAAAAGAGTACTCTTCTACTCTACTGTGTTTCCCATAGGGCCAGAACGGTGAACTTGCTCAGAACAAAAGAACTGTGCTTCCTACACACACGGGGCATATCTACTTCAACTCTGCTTAGGAAACAGAACGAACAGTAGCTCCTCTTCAGTCCGATACACTGTACTTGCTGGGATCAGACGCGAGTGCTATTTGCACTGTGTATGGCAATGGGCGCGCAATAGTGACTTTCCTTAACAGAAACCAACTCTTGCTCATAGTACCAGAAACTGCATGTGTTTCAACTCCATTTAGGACTGGGAAACAAACGCTAGCTCGCCTTACAAGAAACACACTCTGCTTTAGAAAAAAGAGCACTCTTCTACAATACTGTGTTTCCTATGGGGTCCAAACAGTGAGCTTGCTCAGAACAAAAGAACTGTGCTTCCTACACACACGGACCATATGTAGTTCAACTCTGCTTAGGAACCTGACAAGAACAGTAGCTCCTCTTCAGTCCAACACTGTACTTGCTGGGAACAGACGCGAGTGCTTTTTGCACTGTGTATGGCAATGGGAGCACAATCGTGACTTTCCTTACCAGAAAACAACTCTTGTTCGTAGGACCAGAAACTGCATGTGATTCAACTCCATTTAGGACTAGGAAACAAACACAAGCTTGCCTTACAAGTAACACACTCTGCTTTAGAGAAAAGAGCATTCTTCTACACTACTGTGTTTCCTATAGGGCCAGAACAGTGAGCTTGCTCAGAACAAAAGAACTGTGCTTCCTACACACGGGCCATATCTAGTTCACCTCTGCTTAGGAAACTGACAAGAACAGTAGCTCCTCTTCAGTCCGATACACTGTACTTGCTGGGAACAGACGCGAGTGCTATTTGCACTGTATATGGCAATCGGAGTGCAATAGGAACTTTCCTTACCAGAAAACAACTCTTGCTCGTAGGACCAGAAAGTGCATGTGATTCAACTCCATTTAGGACTGGGAAACAAACTCTAGCTCGCCTTAAAAGAAACACACTCTGCTTTTGATAAAAGAACACTCTTCTACTCTACTGTGTTTCCCATAGGGCCAGAACAGTGAGCTTGCTCAGAAAAAAAGAACTGTGCTTCCTACACACACGGGGCATATGTAGTTCAACTCTGCTTAGGAAACTGAAAGAACAGTAGCTCCTCTTCAGTCCGATACACTGTACTTGCAGGGATCAGACGCGAGTGCTATTTGCAGTGTGTATGGCAATGGGAGCGCAATAGTGACTTTCCTTAACAGAAAACAACTCTTGCTTGTAGGACCAGAAACTGCATGTGATTCAACTCCATTTAGGACTGGGAAAAAAACACTAGCTTGCCTTACGAGAAACACACCCTGCTTTTGAGAAAAGTGCACTCTTCTACTCTACTGTGTTTCCTATAGGGCCAGAACGGTGAGCTTGCTCAGAACATAAGAACTGAGCTTCCTACGCACACGGGCCATATCTAGTTCAACTCTGCTTAGGAACCTGACAAGAAGAGTAGCTCCTCTTCAGTCCGATACACTGTACTTGCTGGGAACAGACGCCAGGGCTATTTGCACTGTGTATGTCAATGGGAGCACAATAGTGACTTTCCTTACCAGAAAACAACTCTTGCTCATAGGACCAGTAACTGCATGTGATTCAACTCCATTTAAGACTGGGAAACAAATGCTACCTCGCCTTACATGAAACACACTCTGATTTTGAGAAAAGAGCACTCTTCTACTCTACTGTGTTTCCTATGGGGTCCGAACAGTGAGCTTGCTCAGAACAAAAGAACTGTGCTTCCTACACACATGGGCAATATCTAGTTCACCTCTGCTTAGGAAACTGAAAAGAACAGTAGATCCTATGCAGTCCAATACACTGTACTTGCTGGGAACAGATGCGAGTGCTATTTGCACTGTGTACGCAATGGGAGCACAATAGTGACTCGTCTTACCAGAAAACAACTCTTGCTCGTAGGACCAGAAACTGCATGTGACTCAACTCCATTTAGGACTGGGAAACAAACTCTAGCTCGCCTTACAAGAAACACACTCTGCTTTTGAGAAAAGAGCACTCTTCTACTCTACTGTGTTTCCCATAGGGCCAGAACGGTGAACTTGCTCAGAACAAAAGAACTGTGCTTCCTACACACACGGGGCATATGTAGTTCAACTCTGCTTATGAAACTGAAAGAACAGTAGCTCCTTTCAGTCCGATACACTGTACTTGCTGGGATCAGACGCAAGTGCTATTTGCACTGTGTATGGCAATGGGAGCGCAATAGTGACTTTCCTTAACAGAAAACAACTCTTGTTCGTAGGACCAGAAACTGCATGTGATTCAACTCCATTTAGGACTGGGAAACAAACTCTATCCCGCCTTACAAGAAACACACTCTGCTTTTGAGAAAAGAACACTCTTCTACTCTACTGTGTTTCCCATAGGGCCAGTACAGTGAGCTTGCTCAGAACAAAAGAACTGTGCTTCATACACACACGGGCCATATCTAGTTCAACTCTGCTTAGGAAACTGAGAAGAACAGTAGCTCCTCTTCAGTCCAATACACTATACTTGCTAGGAACAGACGGGAGTGCTATTTGCACTGTGTATGGCAATGGGAGCGCAATAGTGACTTTCCTTACCAGAAAACAACTCTTGCTCATAGGACCAGAAACTGCATGTGATTCAACCCATTTAGGACTGGGAAACAAACGCTAGCTCGCCTTACAAGAAACACACTCTGCTTTTGAGAAAAGAGCACTCTTCTACTCTACTGTGTTTCTTATGGGTTCCAAACAGTGAGCTTGCTCAGAACAAAAAAAATTGTGCTTCCTACACACACAGCCATATCTAGTTTAAGTCTGCTTAGGAACCTGACAAGAATAGTAGCTCCTCTTCAGTCCAATACACTGTACTTGCTGGCAACAGATGCCAGTGCTATTTGTCCTGTGTATGGCAATGGCAGCGCAATAGTGACTTTCCTTACCAGAAACCAACTCTTGCTCATAGTACCAGAAACTGCATGTGTTTCAACTCCATTTAGGACTGGGAAACAAACGCTAGCTCGCCTTACAAGAAACACACTCTGCTTTAGAAAAAAGAGCACTCTTCTACTCTACTGTCTTTCCTTTGGGGTCGAAACAGTGAGCTTGCTCAGAACAAAAGAACTGTGCTTCCTACACACATGGGCCATATCTAGTTCAACTCTGCTTAGAAAACTGAAAAAAACAGTAGATCCTCTTCAGTCCAATACACTGTACTTGCTGGGAACAGACGCGAGTGCTATTTGTACTGTGTAGGGCAATTGGAGCATAATAGTGACTCGTCTTACCAGAAAACAACTCTTGCTCATAGGACAAAAAACTACATGTGACTCAACTACCTTTAGGACTGGGAAACAAATGCTACCTCGCCTTACAAGAAACACACTCTGCTTTAGAGAAAGAAGCACTCTTCTAGTCTACTGTGTTTCCTATGGGGTCCAAACAGTGAGCATGCTCAGAACAAAAGAACTGTGCTTCCTACACACACGGACCATATGTAGTTCAACTCTGCTTAGAAACCTGACAAGAAGAGTAGCTCCTCTTCAGTCCAACACTGTACTTGCTGGGAACAGACGCGAGTGCTATTTGCACTGTGTATGGCCATGGGAGCACGATAGTGACTTTCCTTACCAGAAAAAAACTCTTGTGCGTAGGACCAGAAACTGCATGTGATTCAACTCCATTTAGGACTTGGAAAGAAACGCTAGCTTGCCCTACAAGAAACACACTCTGCTTTAGAGAAAAGAGCACTCTTCTACTCTACTGTGTTTCCTATAGGGCCAGAACAGTGAGCTTGCTCAGAACAAAAGAACTGTGCTTCCTACACACGGGGCATATCTAGTTCAAGTCTGCTTAGGAAACTGACAAGAACAGTAGCTCCTCTTCAGTCCGATACACTGTACTTGCTGGGAACAGATGCCAGTGCTATTTGCACTGTGTATGGCAATGGGAGTGCAATAGTGACTTTCCTTACCAGAAAACAACTCTTGCTCATAGGACCAGAAACTGCATGTGATTCAATTCCATTTAGGACTGGGAAAGAAATGCTACCTCGCCTTACATGAAACGCACTCTGCTTTTGAGAAAAGAGCACTCTTCTACTCTACTGTGTTTCCTATAGGGCCAGAACAGTGAGGTTGCTCAGAATATAATAAGTGTGCTTCCTACACACACGGGCCATATCTAGTTCAACTCTGCTTAGTAACCTGACAAGAACAGTAGATCCCCTTTAGTCCAATACACTGTACTTGCTGGGAACAGACGCCAGTGCTATTTGTCCTGGGGAATTGCAATGGCAGCGCAATAGTGACTATTCTTACTATAAAACAACTCTTGCTCTTAGGACCAGAAAGTGCATGTGTTTCAACTCCATTTAGGACTGGGAAACAAATGCTAGCTCGCCTTACAAGAAACACACTCTGCTTTAGAGAAAAGAGCACTCTTCTACTCTACTGTGTTTCCTATAGGGCCAGAACAGTGAGCTTGCTCAGAACAAAAGAGCTGTGCTTCCTACACACGGGCCATATCTAGTTCAACTCTGCTTAGGAAACTAATAAGAACAGTAGCTCCTCTTCAGTCCGATACACTGTACTTGCTGGGAACAGATGCCAGTGCTATTTGCACTGTATATGGCAATGGGAGCACAATAGGGACTTTCCTTAGTAGAAAACAACTCTTGGTCGTAGGACCAGAAAGTGCATGTGATTCAACTCCATTTAGGACTGGGAAACAAACTCTAGCTCACCTTACAAGAAACACACTCTGCTTTTGAGAAAAGAGCACTCTTCTACTCTACTGTGTTTCCTATAGGGCCAGAACAGTGAGCTTGCTCAGAACATAAGAACTGAGCTTCGTACACACACGGGCCATATCTAATTCAACTCTGCTTAGGACACTGACAAGAACAGTAGCTCCTCTTCAGTCCGATACACTGTACTTGCTGGAAACAGGCGCCAGTGCTATTTGCACTGTGTATGGCAATGGGAGTGCAATAGTGACTTTCCTTACCAGAAAACAACTCTTGCTCATAGTACCAGAAACTGCATGGGATTCAACTACATTTAGGACTGGGAAACAAACGCTATCTCGCCTTACAAGAAACACACTCTGCTTTAGAGAAAGAAGTACTCTTCTAGTCTTCTGTGTTTCCAATAGGGTCCAAACAGTGAGGTTGCTCAGAACAGAAGAACTATGCTTCCTACACACACAGACCATATGTAGTTCAACTCTGCTTAGGAACCTTACAAGAACAGTAGCTCCTCTTCAGTCCAACACTGTACTTGCTGGGAACAGACGCGAGTGCTACTTGCACTGTGTATGGCAATGGGAGCACAATAGTGACTCGTCTTACCAGAAAACAACTCTTCCTCATAGGACAAAAAACTGCATGTGACTCAACTCCATTTAGGACTGGGAAACAAACTCTAGCTCGCCTTACAAGAAACACACTCTGCTTTTGAGAAAAGAGCACTCTTCTACTCTACTGTGTTTCCCATAGGGCCAGAACGGTGAGCTTGCTGAGAACAAAAAAAACTGTGCTTCCTACACACACGGGCCAAATCTAGTTCAACTCTGCTTAGGAAACTGACAAGAAAAGTAGCTCCTCTTCAGTCCAATACACTGTACCTGCTGGGATCAGACGCGAGTGCTATTTGCACTGTGTATGTCAATGGGAGCACAATAGTGACTTTCCTTAACAGAAAACAACTCTTGCTCGTAGGACCAGAAACTGCATGTGATTCAACTCCATTTAGGACTGGGAAAAAAACGCTAGCTTGCCTTACAAGAAACACACTCTGCTTTTGAGAAAAGAGCACTCTTCTACTCTACTGTGTTTCCTATAGGGGCAGAACAGTGAGCTTGCTCAGAACATAATAACTGTGCTTTCTACACACACGGGCCATATCTAGTTCAACTCTGCTTAGGAACCTGACAAGAACAGTAGATCCCCTTTAGTCCAATACTCTGTACTTGCTGGGAACAGACGCCAGTGCTATTTGTCCTGTGTATGGCAATGGCAGCGCAATAGAGACTATTCTTACCATAAAACAACTCTTGCTCGTAGGACCAGAAACTGCATGTGTTTCAACTCCATTTAGGACTGGGAAACAAACGCTAGCTCGCCTTACAAGAAACACACTCTGCTTTAGAGAAAAGAGCACTATTCTACTCTACTGTGTTTCCTATAGGGCCAGAACAGTGAGTTTGCTCAGAACAAAGAACTGTGCTTCCTACACACTGGCCATATCTAGTTGAACTCTGCTTAGGAAACTGACAAGAACAGTAGCTCCTGTTCAGTCCGATACACTGTACTTGCTGGGAACAGACGCGAGTGCTATTTGCACTGTATATGGCAATGGGAGCACAATAGGGACTTTCCTTACCAGAAAACAACTCTTGCTCGTAGGACCAGAAAGTGAATGTGATTCAACTCCATTTAGGACTGGGAAACAAATGCTAGCTCGCCTTACATGAAACACACTCTGCTTTTGAGAAAAGAGCACTCTTCTACTCTACTGTGTTTCCTATGGGGTCCAAACAGTGAGCTTGCTCAGAACAAAAGAACTGTGCTTCCTACACACATGGGCCATATCTAGTTCAACTCTGCTTAGGAAACTAAAAAGAACAGTAGATCCTCTTCAGTCCAATACTCTGTACGTGCTGGGAACAGATGCGAGTGCTATTTGCACTGAGTATGGCAATGGGAGCGCAATAGTGACTTTCCTTACCAGAAAACAACTCTTGCTCCTAGGACCAGAAACTGAATGTGATTCAACTCCATTTAGGACTGGAAAACAAACGCTAGCTCGCCTTACAAGAAACACAGTCTGCTTTTGAGAAAAGAGCACTCTTCTACAATACTGTGTTTCCTATGGGGTCCAAACAGTGAGCTTGCTCAGAACAAAAGAATTGTGCTTCCTACACACATGGACCATATGTAGTTCAACTCTGCTTAGGAACCTGACAAGAACAGTAGCTCCTCTTCAGTCCAACACTGTACTTGCTGGGAACAGACGCGAGTGCTATTTGCACTGTGAATGGCAAAAGGAGCGCAATAGTGACTTTCCTTACCAGAAAACAACTCTTGTTTGTAGAACCAGAAACTGCATGTGATTCAATTCCATTTAGGACTAGGAAACAAACACTAGCTTGCCTTACAAGAAACACACTCTGCTTTTGAGAAAAGAGCACTCTTCTACTCTACTGCGTTTCCTATGGGGTCCGAACAATGAGCTTGCTTAGAACAAAAGAACTGTGCTTCCTACACACATGGGCCATATCTAGTTCACCTCTGCTTAGGAAACTGAAAAAAACAGTAGATCCTATTCAGTCCAATACACTGTACTTGCTGGGAACAGATGCGAGTGCTATTTGCACTGTGTATGGCAATGGGATCACAATTATGACTCGTATTACCAGAAAAAAACTCTTGCTCGTAGGAAAAAAACTGCATGTGACTCAACTCCATTTAGGACTGGGAAACAAACGCTAGCTCGCCTTACAAGAAACACACTCTGCTTTTGAGAAAAGAGCACTCTTCTACTCTACTGTGTTTCCCATAGGGCCAGAACGGTGAGCTTGCTCAGAACAAAAAAACTGTGCTTCCTACACACACGGGCCATATCTAGTTCAACTCTGCTTAGGAAACTGACAAGAACAGTAGCTCCTCTTCAGTCCAATACACTGTACCTGCTGGGATCAGACGCGAGTGCTATTTGCACTGTGTATGTCAATGGGAGCGCAATAGTGACTTTCCTTAACAGAAAACAACTCTTGCTCGTAGGACCAGAAACTGCATGTGATTCAACTCCATTTAGGACTGGGAAAAAAATGCCAGCTTGCCTTACATGAAACACACTCTGCTTTTGAGAAAAGAGCACTCTTCTACTCTACTGTGTTTCCTATAGGGCCAGAACAGTGAGCTTGCTCAGAACATAATAACTGTGCCTCCTACACACACGGGCCATATCTAGTTCCACTCTGCTTAGGAACCTGACAAGAACAGTAGATCCCCTTTAGTCCAATACACTGTACTTGCTGGGAACAGACGCCAGTGCTATTTGTCCTGTGTATGGCAATGGCAGCGCAATAGAGACTATTCTTACCATAAAACAACTCTTGCTCGTAGGACCAGAAACTGCATGTGTTTCAAATCCATTTAGGACTGGGAAACAAACGCTAGCTCGCCTTACCAGAAACACACTCTGCTTTAGAGAAAAGAGCACTCTTCTACTCTACTGTGTTTCCTATAGGGCCAGAACAGTGAGTTTGCTCTGAACAAAAGAACTGTGCTTCCTACACACTGGCCATATCTAGTTGAACTCTGCTTAGGAAACTGACAAGAACAGTAGCTCCTGTTCAGTCTGATACACTGTACTTGCTGGGAACAGACGCGAGTGCTATTTGCACTGTATATGGCAATGGGAGCACAATAGCGACTTTCCTTACCAGAAAACAACTCTTGCTCGTAGGACCAGAAAGTGCATGTGATTCAACTCCATTTAGGACTGGGAAACAAATGCTAGCTCGCCTTACATGAAACACACTCTGCTTTTGAGAAAAGAGCACTCTTCTACTCTACTGTGTTTCCTATAGGGCCAGAACAGTGAGCTTGCTCAAAACATAAGAACTGAGCTTCCTACACACACGGGCCATATCTAGTTCAACTCTGCTTAGGAAAATGACAAGAACAGTAGCTCCTCTTCAGTCCGATACACTGTACTTGCTGGGAACAGACGCGAGTGCTATTTGCACTGTATATGGCAATGGGAGCACAATAGGGACTTTCCTTACCAGAAAACAACTCTTGCTCGTAGGACAATAAAGTGCATGTGATTCAACTCTATTTAGGACTGGGAAACAAACTCTAGCTCGCCTTACATGAAACACACTCTGCTTTTGAGAAAAGAGCACTCTTCTACTCTACTGTGTTTCTCATAGTGCTAGAACAATGAGCTTGTTCAGAACAAAAGAACTGTGCTTCCTACACACACGGGGCATATCTAGTTCAACTCTGCTTAGGAAACTGACAAGATCAGTAGCTCCTCTTCAGTCCAATACACTGTACTTGCTAGGAACAGACGGGAGTGCTATTTGTACTGCGTATGGCAATGGGAGCGCAATAGTGACTTTCCTTACCAGAAAACAACTCTTGCACGTAGGACCAGAAACTGCGTGTGACTCAACTCCATTCAGGACTGGGAAACAAATGCTAGCTCGCCTTACAAGATACACAGTCTGCTTTTGAGAAAAGATCACTCTTCTACTCTACTGTGTTTCCTATGGGGTCCAAACAGTGAGCTTGCTCAGAACAAAAAAAATTGTGCTTCCTATACACACGGCCATATCTAGTTCAAGTCTGCTTAGGAACCTGACAAGAACAGTAGATACACTTCAGTCCAATACACTGTACTTGATGGGAACAGACTCCAGTGCTATTTGTCCTGTATATGGCAAAGGCAGCGCAATAGTGACTTTCCTTACCAGAAAACAACTCTTGCTCATAGTACCAGAAACTTCACGGGATTCAACTCCATTTAGGACTGGGAAACAAAGGCTAGCTCGCCTTACAAGAAACACACTCTGCTTTAGAGAAAGGAGCACTCTTCTAGTCTACTGTGTTTCCTATGGGGTCCAAACAGTGAGCTTGCTCAGAACAAAGGAACTGTGCTTCCTACACACACGGACCATATGTTTTTCAACTCTGCTTAGAAACCTGACAAGAACAGTAGCTCCTCTTCAGTCCAACACTGTACTTGCTGGGAACAGACGCGAGTGCTATTTGCACTGTGTATGTCAATGGGAGCGCAATAGTGACTTTCCTTACCAGAAAACAACTCTTGCTCGTAGGACCAGAAACTGCATGTGATTCAACTCCATTTAGGACTGGGAAAAAAACGCTAGCTTGCCTTACAAGAAACACACCCTGCTTTTGAGAAAAGAGCACTCTTCTACTCTACTGTGTTTCCTATAGGGCCAGAACAGTGAGCTTGCTCAGAACATAATAACTGTGCCTCCTACACACACGGGCCATATCTAGTTCAACTCTGGTTAGGAACCTGACAAGAACAGTAGATCCCCTTTAGTCCAATACACTGTACTTGCTGGGAATTGACGCCAGTGCTATTTGTCCTGTGTATGGCAATGGCAGCGCAATAGAGACTATTCTTACCATAAAACAACTCTTGCTCGTAGTACCAGAAACTGCATGTGTTTCAACTCCATTTAGGACTGGGAAACAAACGCTAGCTCGTCTTACAAGAAACACACTCTGCTTTAGAGAAAAGAGCACTCTTCTACTCTACTGTGTTTCCTATAGGGCCAGAACAGTGAGTTTGCTCAGAACAAAAGAACTGTGCTTCCTACATACTGGCCATATCTAGTTGAACTCTGCTTAGGAAACTGACAAGAACAGTATCTCCTTTTCAGTCCGATACACTGTACTTGCTGGGAACAGACGCGAGTGCTATTTGCACTGTATATGGCAATGGGAGCACAATAGGGACTTTCCTTACCAGAAAACAACTCTTGCTCGTAGGACCAGAAAGTGCATGTGATTCAACTCAATTTAGGACTGGGAAACAAATGCTAGCTCGCCTTACATGAAACAAACTCTGCTTTTGAGAAAAGAGCACTCTTCTACTCTACTGTGTTTCCCATAGGGCTAGAACAATGAGCTTGTTCAGAACAAAAGAACTGTGCTTCAAACACACACGGGGCATATCTAGTTCAACTCTGCTTAGGAAACTGACAAGAACAGTAGCTCCTCTTCAGTCCAATACACTGTACTTGCTAGGAACAGACAGGAGTGCTATTTGCACTGTGTATGGCAATGGGAGCGCAATAGTGACTTTCCTTACCAGAAAACAACTCTTGCACGTAGGACCAGAAACTGCATGTGATTCAACTCCATTTAGGACTGGGAAAAAAACGCGAGCTTACCTTACAAGAAACACACTCTGCTTTTGAGAAAAGAGCACTCTTCTACTCTACTGTGTTTCCTATAGGGCCAGAACAGTGAGCTTGCTCAGAACAAAAAAAATTTTGCTTCCTATACACACCGCCATATCTAGTTCAAGTCTGCTTAGGAACCTGACAAGAACAGTAGATACACTTCAGTCCAATACACTGTACTTGCTGGCAACAGACTCCAGTGCTATTTGTCCTGTTTATGGCAAAGGCAGCGCAATAGTGACTTTCCTTACCAGAAAACAACTCTTGCTCATAGTACCAGAAACTTCACGGGATTCAACTCCATTTAGGACTGGGAAACAAAGGCTAGCTCGCCTTACAAGAAACACACTCTGCTTTAGAGAAAGGAGCACTCTTCTAGTCTACTGTGTTTCCTATGGGGTCCAAACAGTGAGCTTGCTCAGAACAAAAGTACTGTGCTTCCTACACACACGGGCCATATCTAGTTCAACTCTTCTTAGGAACCTGACAAGAAGAGTAGATCCCCTTTAGTCCAATACACTGTACTTGCTGGGAACAGACGCCAGTGCTATTTGTCCTGTGTATGGCAATGGCAGCGCAATAGTGACTATTCTTACCATAAAACAACTCTTGCTCGTAGGACCAGAAACTGCATGTGTTTCAACTCCATTTAGGACTGGGAAACAAACGCTAGCTCGCCTTACAAGAAACACACTCTGCTTTAGAGAAAAGAGCACTCTTCTACTCTACTGTGTTTCCTATAGGGCCAGAACAGTGAGCTTGCTCAGAAGAAAAGAACTGTGCTTCCTACACACGGGCCATACCTAGTTCAACTCTGCTTAGGAAACTGACAAGAACAGTAGCTCCTCTTCAGTTCGATACACTGTACTTGCTGGGGACAGACGCGAGTGCTATTTGCACTGTATATGGCAATGGGAGCGCAATAGGGACTTTCCTTACCAGAAAACAACTCTTGCTCATAGGACCAGAAACTGCATGTGATTCAACTCCATTTAGGAATGGGAAACAAATGCTAGCTCGCCTTACATGAAACACACTCTGCTTTTGAGAAAAGAGCACTCTTCTACTCTACTGTGTTTCCTACGGGGTCCAAACAGTGAGCTTGCTCAGAACAAAAGAACTGTGCTTCCTACACACATGGGCCATATCTAGTTCAACTCTGCTTAGGAAACTAAAAAGAACAGTAGATCCTCTTCAGTCCAATACTCTGTACGTGCTGGAAACAGACGCGAGTGCTATTTGCACTGAGTATGGCAATGGGAGCGCAATAGTGACTTTCCTTACCAGAAAACAACTCTTGCTCCTAGGACCAGAAACTGAATGTGATTCAACTCCATTTAGGACTGGGAAACAAACGCTAGCTTGCCTTACAAGAAACACAGTCTGCTTTTGAGAAAAGAGCAGTCTTCTAGTCTACTGTGTTTCCTATGGGGTCCAAACAGTGAGCTTGCTCAGAACAAAAGAATTGTGATTCCTACACACATGGACCATATGTAGTTCAACTGTGCTTAGGAACCTGACAAGAACAGTAGCTCCTCTTCAGTCCAACACTGTACTTGCTGGGAACAGACGCGAGTGCTATTTGCACTGTGAATGGCAAAAGGAGCACAATAGTGACTTTCCTTACCAGAAAACAACTCTTGTTTGTAGAACCAGAAACTGCATGTGATTCAATTCCATTTAGGACTAGGAAACAAACACTAGCTTGCCTTACAAGAAACACACTCTGCTTTTGAGAAAAGAGCACTCTTCTACTCTACTGCGTTTCCTATGGGGTCCGAACAATGAGCTTGCTTAGAACAAAAGAACTGTGCTTCCTACACACATGGGCCCTATCTAGTTCCCCTCTGCTTAGGAAACTGAAAAAAACAGTAGATCCTATTCAGTCCAATACACTGTACTTGCTGGGAACAGATGCGAGTGCTATTTGCACTGTGTATGGCAATGGGAGCACAATTATGACTCGTATTACCAGAAAAAAACTCTTGCTCGTAGGACCAGAAACTGCATGTGATTCAACTCCATTTAGGACTGGGAAACAAACTCTAGCTCGCCTTACAAGAAACACATTCTGCTTTTGAGAAAAGAGCACTCATCTACTCTACTGTGTTTCCTATAGGGCCAGAACAGTGAGCTTGCTCAAAACATAAGAACTGAGCTTCCTACACACACGGGCCATATCTAGTTCAACTCTGCTTAGGAAAATGACAAGAACAGTAGCTCCTCTTCAGTCCGATACACTGTACTTGCTGGGAACAGACGCCAGTGCTATTTGCACTGTGTATGGCAATGGGAGTGCAATAGTGACTTTCCTTACCAGAAAACAACTCTTGCTCATAGTACCAGAAACTGCATGGGATTCAACTACATTTAGGACTGGGAAACAAACGCTATCTCGCCTTACAAGAAACACACTCTGCTTTAGAGAAAGAAGCACTCTTCTAGTCTACTGTGTTTCCTATGGGGTCCAAACAGTGAGGTTGCTCAGAACAAAAGAACTATGCTTCCTACACACACAGACCATTTGTAGTTCAACTCTGCTTAGGAACCTTACAGGAACAGTAGCTCCTCTTCAGTCCAACACTGTACTTGCTGGGAACAGACGCGAGTGCTACTTGCACTGTGTATGGCAATGGGAGCACAATAGTGACTCGTCTTACCAGAAAACAACTCTTCCTCATAGGACAAAAAACTGCATGTGACTCAACTCCATTTAGGACTGGGAAACAAACTCTAGCTCGCCTTACAAGAAACACACTCTGCTTTTGAGAAAAGAGCAATCTTCTACTCTACTGTGTTTCCCATAGGGCCAGAACGGTGAGCTTGCTCAGAACAAAAAAACTGTGCTTCCTACACGCACGGGCCATATCTAGTTCAACTCTGCTTAGGAAACTGACAAGAACAGTAGCTCCTCTTCAGTCCGATACACTCTAACTGCTGGGATCAGACGCGAGTGCTATTTGCACTGTGTATGTCAATGGGAGCGCAATAGTGACTTTCCTTAACAGAAAACAACTCTTGCTCGTAGGACCAGAAACTGTATGTGATTCAACTCCATTTAGGACTGGGAAAAAAACGCTAGCTTGCCTTAAAAGAAACACACTCTGCTTTTGAGAAAAGAGCACTCTTCTACTCTACTGTGTTTCCTATAGGTCCAGAACAGTGAGCTTGCTCAGAACATAATAACTGTGCCTCCTACACACACGGGCCATATCTAGTTCAACTCTGCTTAGGAACCTGACAAGAACAGTAGATCACCTTTAGTCCAATACACTGTACTTGCTGGGAACAGACGCCAGTGCTATTTGTCCTGTGTATGGCAATGGCAGCGCAATAGTGACTATTCTTACCATAAAACAACTCTTGCTCGTAGGACCAGAAATTGCATGTGTTTCAACTCCATTTAGGACTGGGAAACAAACGCTACGTCGCCTTACAAGATACACACTCTGCTTTAGAGAAAAGAGCACACTTCTACTCTACTGTGTTTCCTATAGGGCCAGAACAGTGAGTTTGCTCAGAACAAAAGAACTGTGCTTCCTACACACTGGCCATATCTCGTTGAACTCTGCTTAGGAAACTGACAAGAACAGTAGCTCCTGTTCCGTCCGATACACTGTACTTGCTGGGAACAGACGCGAGTGCTATTTGCACTGTATATGGCAATGGGAGCACAATAGGGACTTTCCTTACCAGAAAACAACTCTTGCTCGTAGGACCAGAAAGTGCATGTGATTCAAATCCATTTAGGACTGGGAAACAAATGCTAGCTCGCGTTACATGAAACACACTCTGCTTTTGAGAAAAGAGCACTCTTCTACTCTACTGTGTTTCTCATAGGGCTAGAACAATGAGCTTGTTCAGAACAAAAGAACTGTGCTTCCTACACACACGGGGCATATCTAGTTCAACTCTGCTTAGGAAACTGACAAGAACAGTAGCTCCTCTTCAGTCCAATACACTGTACTTGCTAGCAACAGACGGGAGTGCTATTTGCACTGTGTATGGCAATAGGAGCGCAATAGTGACTTTCCTTACCAGAAAACAACTCTTGCACGTAGGACCAGAAACTGCATGTGACTCAACTCCATTTAGGACTGGGAAACTAACGCTAGCTCGCCTTACAAGATACACAGTCTGTTTTTGAGAAAAGAGCACTCTTCTACTCTACTGTGTTTCCTATGGGGTCCAAACAGTGAGCTTGCTCAGAACAAAAAAAATTGTGCTTCCTATACACACGGCCATATCTAGTTCAATTCTGCTTAGGAACCTGACAAGAACAGTAGATACTCTTCAGTCCAATACACTGTACTTGCTGGCAACAGACTCCAGTGCTATTTGTCCTGTTTATGGCAAAGGCAGCGCAATAGTGACTTTCCTTACCAGAAAACATCTCTTGCTCATAGTACCAGAAACTTCACGGGATTCAACTCCATTTAGGACTGGGAAACAAACGCTAGCTCGCCTTACAAGAAACACACTCTGCTTTAGAGAAAGGAGCACTCTTCTAGTCTACTGTGTTTCCTATGGGGTCCAAACAGTGAGCTTGCTCAGAACAAAAGAACTGTGCTTCCTACACACACGGACCATATGTAGTTCAACTCTGCTTAGAAACCTGAAAAGAACAGTAGCTCCTCTTCAGTCCAACACTGTACTTGCTGGGAACAGACGCGAGTGCTATTTGCACTGTGTATGGCAATGGGAGTGCAATAGTGACTTTCCTAACCAGAAAACAACTCTTGTTCGTAGGACCAGAAACTTCATGTGATTCAACTCCATTTAGGACTAGGAAACAAACGCTAGATTGCCCTACAAGAAACACACTCTGCTTTAGAGAAAAGAGCACTCTTCTACTCTACTGTGTTTCCTATGGGGTCCAAACAGTGAGCTTGCTCAGAACAAAAGAACTGTGCTTCCTACACACATGGGCCATATCTAGTTCAACTCTGCTTAGGAAACTAAAAAGAACAGTAGATCCTCTAGAGTCCAATACACTGTACTTACTGGGAACAGACGCGAGTGCTATTTGCACTGTGTAGGGCTATTGGACCACAATAGTGTCTCGTCTTACCAGAAAACAACTCTTGCTCATAGGACAAAAAACTGCATTTGACTCAACTACATTTAGGACTGGGAAACAAACTCTAGCTCGCCTTACAAAAACACACTCTCCTTTTGAGAAAAGATCACTCTTCTAATCTACTGTGTTTCCCATAGGGCCAGAACAATGAGCTTGCTCAGAACAAAAGAACTGTGCTTCCTTCACACACGGGGCATATCTAGTTCAACTCTGCTTAGGAAACTGAGAAGAACAGTAGCTCCTCTTCAGTCCAATACACTGTACTTGCTAGGAACAGACGGGACTGCTATTTGCACTGAGTATGGCAATGGGAGCGCAATAGTGACTTTCCTTACCAGAAAACAACTCTTGCTCGTAGGACCAGAAACTGCATGTGATTCAACTCCATTTAGGACTGGGAAACAAACTCTAGCTCGCCTTACAAGAAACACAGTCTGCTTTTGAGAAAAGAGCACTCTTCTACTCTACTGTGTTTCCTATAGGGCCAGAACAGTGAGCTTGCTCAAAACTTAAGAACTGAGCTTCCTACACACACGCGCCATATCTAGTTCAACTCTGCTTAGGAAAATGACAAGAACAGTAGCTCCTCTTCAGTCCGATACACTGTACTTGCTGGGAACAGACGCCAGTGCTATTTGCACTGTGTATGGCAATGGGAGTGCAATAGTGACTTTCCTTACCAGAAAACAACTCTTGCTCATAGTACCAGAATCTGCATGGGATTCAACTCCATTTAGGACTGGGAAACAAACGCTATCTCGCCTTACAAGAAACACACTCTGCTTTAGAGAAAGAAGCACTCTTCTAGTCTACTGTGTTTCCTATGGGGTCCAAACAGTGAGGTTGCTCAGAACAAAAGAACTATGCTTCCTACACACACATACCATTTGTAGTTCAACTCTGCTTAGGAACCTTACAAGAACAGTAGCTCCTCTTCAGTCCAACACTGTACTTGCTGGGAACAGACGCGAGTGCTACTTGCACTGTGTATGGCAATGGGAGAACAATAGTGACTCGTCTTACCAGAAAACAACTCTTCCTCATAGGACAAAAAACTGCATGTGACTCAACTCCATTTAGGACTGGGAAACAAACTCTAGCTCGCCTTACAAGAAACACATTCTGCTTTTGAGAAAAGAGCAATCTTCTACTCTACTGTGTTTCCCATAGCGCCAGAACGGTGAGCTTGCTCAGAACAAAAAAACTGTGCTTCCTAAACACACGGGCCATATCTAGTTCAACTCTGCTTAGGAAACTGACAAGAACAGTAGCTCCTCTTCAGTCCGATACACTGTACTTGCTGGGAACAGACGCGAGTGCTATTTGTCCTGTGTATGGCAATGGCAGCGCAATAGTGACTATTCTTACCATAAAACAACTCTTGCTCGTAGGACCAGAAACTGCATGTGTTTCAACTCCATTTAGGACTGGGAAACAAACGCTAGCTCACCTTACAAGAAACACACTCTGCTTTAGAGAAAAGAGCACTCTTCTACTCTATTGTGTTTCCTATAGGGCCAGAACAGTGAGTTTGCTCAGAACAAAAGAACTGTGCTTCCTACACACTGGCCATATCTAGTTGAACTCTGCTTAGGAAACTGAGAAGAACAGTAGCTCCTCTTCAGTCCGATACACTGTACTTGCTGGGAACAGACGCGAGTGCTATTTGCACTGTATATGGCAATGGGAGCACAATAGGGACTTTCCTTACCAGAAAACAACTCTTGCTCGTAGGACAAGAAAGTGCATGTGATTCAACTCCATTTAGGACTGGGAAACAAACGCTAGCTCGCCTTACATGAAACACACTCTGCTTTTGAGAAAAGAGCACTCTTCTACTCTACTGTGTTTCTCATAGTGCTAGAACAATGAGCTTGTTCAGAACAAAAGAACTGTGCTTCCTACACACACGGGGCATATCTAGTTCAACTCTGCTTAGGAAACTGACAAGAACAGTAGCTCCTCTTCAGTCCAATACACTGTACTTGCTAGGAACAGACGGGAGTGCTATTTGTACTGTGTATGGCAATGGGAGCGCAATAGTGACTTTCCTTACCAGAAAACAACTCTTGCACGTAGGACCAGAAACTGCGTGTGACTCAACTCCATTTAGGACTGGGAAACAAACGCTAGCTCGCCTTACAAGATACACAGTCTGCTTTTGAGAAAAGAGCACTCTTCTACTCTACTGTGTTTCCTATGGGGTCCAAACAGTGAGCTTGCTCAGAACAAAAAAAATTGTGCTTCCTATACACACGGCCATATCTAGTTCAAGTCTGCTTAGGAACCTGACAAGAACAGTAGATACACTTCAGTCCAATACACTGTACTTGATGGGAACAGACTCCAGTGCTATTTGTCCTGTTTATGGCAAAGGCAGCGCAATAGTGACCTTCCTTACCAGAAAACAACTCTTGCTCATATTACCAGAAACTTCACGGGATTCAACTCCATTTAGGACTGGGAAACAAAGGCTAGCTCGCCTTACAAGAAACACACTCTGCTTTAGAGAAAGGAGCACTCTTCTAGTCTACTGTGTTTCCTATGGGGTCCAAACAGTGAGCTTGCTCAGAACAAAAGAACTGTGCTTCCTACACACACGGACCATATGTAGTTCAACTCTGCTTAGAAACCTGACAAGAACAGTAGCTCCTCTTCAGTCCAACACTGTACTTGCTGGGAACAGACGCGAGTGCTATTTGCACTGTGTATGGCAATGGGAGCGCAATAGTGACTTTCCTAACCAGAAAACAACTCTTGTTCGTAGGACCAGAAACTGCATGTTAATCAACTCCATTTAGGACTAGGAAACAAACGCTAGATTGCCCTACAAGAAACACACTCTGCTTTAGAGAAAAGAGCACTCTTCTACTCTACTGTGTTTCCTATGGGGTCCAAACAGTGAGCTTGCTCAGAACAAAAGAACTGTGCTTCCTACACACATGGGCCATATCTAGTTCAACTCTGCTTAGGAAACTCAAAAGAACAGTAGATCCTCTTCAGTCCAATACACTGTACTTGCTGGGAACAGACGCGAGTGCTATTTGCACTGTGTAGGGCAATTGGACCACAATAGTGTCTCGTCTTACCAGAAAACAACTCTTGCTCATAGGACAAAAAACTGCATTTGACTCAACTACATTTAGGACTGGGAAACAAACTCTAGCTCGCCTTACAAGAAACACACTCTGCTTTTGAGAAAAGAACACTCTTCTAATCTACTGTGTTTCCCATAGGGCCAGAACAATGAGCTTGCTCAGAACAAAAGAACTGTGCTTCCTTCACACACAGGGCATATCTAGTTCAACTCTGCTTAGGAAACTGACAAGAACAGTAGCTCCTCTTCAGTCCAATACACTGTACTTGCTAGGAACAGACGGGACTGCTATTTGCACTGAGTATGGCAATGGGAGCACAATAGTGACTTTCCTTACCAGAAAACAACTCTTGCTCATAGGACGAGAAACTGCATGTGATTAAACTCCATTTAGGACTGGGAAACAAACTCTAGCTCGCCTTACAAGAAACACAGTCTGCTTTTGAGAAAAGAGCACTCTTCTACTCTACTGTGTTTCCTATGGGGTTCAAACAGTGAGCTTGCTCAGAACAAAAAAAATTGTGCTTCCTATACACACGGCCATATCTAGTTCAAGTCTGCTTAGGAACCTGACAAGAACAGTAGATCCTCTTCAGTCCAATACACTGTACTTGCTGGCAACAGACGCCAGTGCCATTTGTCCTGTGTATGGCAAGGCAGCACAATAGTGACTTTCCTTACCTGAAAACAACTCTTGCTCATAGTACCAGAAACTGCATGGGATTAAACTCCATTTAGGACTGAGAAACAAACACTAGCTCGCCTTACAAGAAACACACTCTGCTTTAGAGAAAGGAGCACTCATCTAGTTTACTGTGTTTCCTATGGGGTCCAAACAGTGAGCTTGCTCAGAACAAAAGAACTGTGCTTCCTACACACACGGACCATATGTAGTTCAACTCTGCTTAGGAACCTGACAAGAACAGTTGCTCCTCTTCAGTCCAACACTTTACTTGCTGGGAACAGACGCGAGTGCTATTTGCACTGTGTATGGCAATGGGAGCGCAATAGTGACTTTCCTTACCAGAAAACAACTCTTGTTCGTAAGACCAGAAACTGCATGTGATTCAACTCCATTTAGGACTGGGAAACAAACACTAGCTCGCCTTACAAGAAACACAGTCTGCTTTTGAGAAAAGAGCACTCTTCTACTCTACTGTGTTTCTTATGGGGTCCAAACAGTGAGCTTGCTCAGAACAAAAAAAATTGTGCTTCCTATACACACGGCCATATCTAGTTCAAGTCTGCTTAGGAACCTGACAAGAACAGTAGATCCTCTTCAGTCCAATACACTGTACTTGCTGGCAACAGACGCCAGTGCTATTTGTCCTGTTTATGACAATGGCAGCGCAATAGTGACTTTCCTTACCAGAAAACAACTCTTGCTCATAGTACAGGAAACTTCATGGGATTCAACTCCATTTAGGACTGGGAAATAAACGCCAGCTCGCCTTACAAGAAACAGACTCTGCTTTAGAGAAAGGAGCACTCTTCTAGTCTACAGTGTTTCCTATGGGGTCCAAACAGTGAGCTTGCTCAGAACAAAAAAACTGTGCTTCCTACACACACGGACCATATGTAGTTCAACTCTGCTTAGAAACCTGACAAGAAGAGTAGCTCCTCTTCAGTCCAACACTGTACTTGCTGGGAACAGACGCGAGTGCTATTTGCACTGTGTATGGCAATGGGAGCAAAATAGTGACTTTCCTAACCAGAAAACAACTCTTGTTCGTAGGACCAGAAACTGCATGTGATACAACTACATTTAGGACTAGGAAACAAACGCTAGATTGCCCTACAAGAAACACACTCTGCTTTAGAGAAAAGAGCACTCTTCTACTCTACTGTGTTTCCTAAAGGGCCAGAACAGTGAGCTTGCTCAGAACATAATAACTGTGCTTCCTACACACACGGGCCATATCTAGTTCAACTCTGCTTAGGAAAATGACAAGATCAGTAGCTCCTCTTCTATCCGATACACTGTACTTGCTGGGAACAGACGCGAGTGCTATTTGCACTGTGTATGGCAATGGGAGCGCAATAGTGACTTTCCTTACCAGAATATATCTCTTGCTCGTAGGACCAGAAACTGCATGTGATTCAACTCCATTTAGGACTGGGAAAAAAACCCGAGCTTACCTTACAAGAAACACACTCTGCTTTTGAGAAAAGAGCACTTTTCTACTCTACTGTGTTTCCTATAGGGCCAGAACAGTGAGCTTGCTCAGAACATAATAACTGTGCTTCCTACACACACGGGCCATATCTAGTTCAACTCTGCTTAGGAACCTGACAAGAACAGTAGATCCCCTTTAGTCCAATACACTGTACTTGCTGGGAACAGACTCCACTTCTATTTGTCCTGTGTATGGCAATGGCAGCGCAATAGTGACTATTCTTACTAAAAAACAACTCTTGCTCGTAGGACCAGAAACTGCATGTGTTTCAACTCCATTTAGGACTGGGAAACAAACGCTAGCTCGCCTTACGAGAAACACACTCTGCTTTAGAGAAAAGAGCACTCTTCTACTCTACTGTGTTTCCCATAGGGCCAGAACAGTGAGCTTGCTCAGAACAAAAGTACTGTGCTTCCTACACACGGGCCATATCTAGTTGAACTCTGCTTAGAAAACTGACAAGAACAGTAGCTCCTCTTCAGTCCAATACACTGTACTTGCTCGCACCAGACGCGAGTGCTATTTGCACTGTATATGGCAATGGGAGCGCAATAGGGACTTTCCTTAACAGAAACCAACTCTTACTCATATGACCAGAAAGTGCATGTGTTTCAACTCCATTTAGGACTGGGAAACAAATGCTAGCTCGCCTTACATGAAAGACACTCTGATTTTGAGAAAAGAGCACTCTTCTACTCTACTGTCTTTCCTATGGGGTCCAAACAGTGAGCTTGCTCAGAACAAAAGAACTGTGCTTCCTACACACATGGGCCATATCTAGTTCAATTCTGCTTAGAAAACTGAAAAAAAAAACAGTAGATCCTCTTCAGTCCAATACACTGTACTTGCTGGGAACAGACGCGAGTGCTATTTGTACTGTGTAGGGCAATTGGAGCACAATAGTGACTCGTCTTACCAGAAAACAACTCTTGCTCATAGGACGAAAAACTGCATGTGACTCAACTACCTTTAGGACTGGGAATCAAACTCTAGCTCGCCTTACAAGAAACACACTCTGCTTTTGAGAAAAGAACACTCGTCTACTCTACTGTGTTTCCCATAGGGCTAGAAAAATGAGCTTGCTCAGAACAAAAGAACTGTGCTTCCTGAACACACGGGGCATATCTAGTTCAACTCTGCTTAGGAAACTGACAAGAACAGTAGCTCCTCTTCAGTCTGATACACTGTACCTGCTGGGATCAGACGCGAGTGCTATTTGCACTGTGTATGTCAATGGGAGCGCAATAGTGACTTTCCTTAACAGAAAACAACTCTTGCTCGTAGGACCAGAAACTGCATGTGATTCAACTCCATTTAGGACTGGGAAAAAATGCTAGCTTGCCTTACAAGAAACACACTCTGCTATAGAGAAAAGAGCACTCTTCTACTCTACTGTGTTTCCTATAGGGCCAGAACAGTGAGCTTGCTCAGAACATAATAACTGTGCTTCCTACACACACGGGCCATATCTAGTTCAACTCTGGTTAGGAACCTGACAAGAACAGTAGATCCCCTTTAGTCCAATACACTGTACTTGCTGGGAACAGACGCCAGTGCTATTTGTCCTGTGTATGGCAATGGCAGCGCAATAGTGACTATTCTTACCATAAAACAACTCTTGCTCGTAGGACCAGAAACTGCATGTGTTTCAACTCCAATTAGGACTGGGAAACAAACGCTACCTCGCCTTACGAGAAACACACTCTGCTTTAGGGAAAGGAGCACTCTTCTAGTCTACTGTGTTTCCTATGGGGTCCAAACAGTGAGCTTGCTCAGAACAAAAGAACTGTGCTTCCTACACACACAGACCATATGTAGTTCAACTCTGATTAGGAACCTGACAAGAACAGCAGCTCCTATTCAGTCCAACACTGTACTTGCTGGGAACAGACGCGAGTGCTATTTGCACTGTGTATGGCAATGGGAGCGCAATAGTGACTTTCCTTACCAGAAAACAACTCTTGTTCGTAGGACCAGAAACTGCATGTGATTCCACTCCATTTAGGACTAGGAAACAAACGCTAGCTTCCCCTACAAGAAACACACTCTGCTTTAGAGAAAAGAGCACTCTTCTACTCTACTGTGTTTCCTATAGGGCCAGAACAGTGAGCTTGCTCAGAACATAAGAACTGAGCTTCCTACACACACGGGCCATATCTAGTTCAACTCTGCTTAGGAAACTGACAAGAACAGTAGCTCCTCTTCAGTCCGATACACTGTACTTGCTGGGAACAGACGCCAGTGCTATTTGCACTGTGTATGGCAATGGGAGTGCAATAGTGACTTTCCTCACCAGAAAACAACTCTTGCTCATAGGACCAGAAACTGCATGTGATTCAACTCCACTTAGGACTGGGAAACAAACGCTACCTCGCCTTACATGAAACACACTCTGCTTTTGAGAAAAGAGCACTCTTCTACTCTACTGTGTTTCCTATGGGGTCCGAACAGTGAGCTTGCTCAGAACAAAGAACTGTGCTTCCTACACACATGGGCCTTATCTAGTTCACCTCTGCTTAGGAAACTGAAAAGAACAGTAGATCCTCTTCAGTCCAATACACTGTACTTGCTGGGAACAGACGCGAGTGCTATTTGCACTGTGTATGGCAATGGGAGCAAAATAGTGACTAGTCTTACCAGAAAACAACTCTTGCTCGTAGGACAAAAAACTGTATGTTACTCAACTCCATTTAGGACTGGGAATCAAAATCTAGCTCGCCTTACAAGAAACACACTCTGCTTTTGAGAAAAGAGCACTCTTCTACTCTACTGTGTTACCCATAGGGCCAGAACGGTGAGCTTGCTCAGAACAAAAGAACTGTGCTTCCTACCCACACGGGCCATATCTAGTTCAACTCTGCTTAGGAAACTGACAAGAACAGTAGCTCCTGTTCAGTCCGATACACTGTACTTGCTGGGAACAGACGCGAGTGCTATTTGCACTGTATATGGCAATGGGAGCGCAATAGCGACTTTCCCTACCAGAAACCAACTCTTGCTCGTAGGTCCAGAAAGTGCATGTGATTCAACTCCATTTAGGACTGGGAAACAAATGCTAGCTTTCCTTACATGAAACACACACTGCTTTTGAGAAAAGAGCACTCTTCTACTCTACTGTGTTTCCTATGGGGTCCAAACAGTGAGCTTGCTCAGAACAAAAGAACTGTGCTTCCTACACACATGGGCCATATCTAGTTCAACTCTGCTTAGGAAACTGACAAGAACAGTAGATCCCCTTTAGTCCAATACACTGTACTTGCTGGGAACAGACGCCAGTGCTATTTGTCCTGTGTATGGCAATGTCAGCGCAATAGTGATTATTCTTACCATAAAACAACTCTTGCTCGTAGGACCAGAAACTGCATGTGTTTCAACTCCATTTAGGACTGGGAAACAAACGCTAGCTCGCCTTACAAGAATCACACTCTGCTTTAGAGAAAAGAGCACTCATCTACTCTACTGTGTTTCCTATAGGGCCAGAACGGTGAGCTTGCTCAGAACAAAAGAACTGTGCTTCCTACACACGGACCATATCTAGTTCAACTTTGCTTAGGAACCTGAGAAGAACAGTAGCTCCTCTTCAGTCCAATACACTGTACTTGCTTTGAACAGACGCGAGTGCTATTTGCACTGTGTATGGCAATGGGAGCGCAATAGTGACTTTCCTTACCAGAAAACAACTCTTGCTTGTACGACCAGAAACTGCATGTGATTCAACTCCATTTAGGACTGGGAAACAAACGCTAGCTCGCCTTACAAGTAACACAGTCTGCTTTTGAGTAAAGAGCACTCTTCTACTCTACTGTGTTTCCTATGGGGTCCAAACAGTGAGCTTGCTCAGAACAAAAAAAACTGTGCTTCCTACACACACGGCCATATCTAGTTCAAGTCTGCTTAGGAACCTGACAAGAACAGTAGATCCTTTTCAGTCCAATACACTGTACTTGCTGGCAACAGACGCCAGTGCTATTTGTCCTGTGTATGACAATGGCAGCGCAATAGTGACTTTCCTTACCAGAAAACAACTCTTGCTCATAGTACCAGAAATTGCATGGGATTCAACTCCATTTAGGACTGGGAAACAAACGCTAGCTCGCCTTACAAGAAACACACTCTGTTTAGAGAAAGGAGCACTCTTCTAGTCTACTGTGTTTCCTATGGCATCCAAACAGTGAGCTTGCTCAGAACAAAAGAACTGTGCTTCCTACACACACGGACCATATGTAGTTCAACTCTGATTAGGAACCTGACAAGAACAGTAGCTCCTCTTCAGTCCAACACTGTACTTGCTGGGAACAGACGAGAGTGCTATTTGCAGTGTGTGTGGCAATGGGAGCGCAATAGTGACTTTCCTTACCAGAAAACAACTCTTGCTTGTAGGACCAGAAACTGCATGTGATTCAACTCCATTTAGGACTAAGAAACAAACGCTAGCTTGCCTTACAAGAAACACACTCTGCTATAGAGAAAAGAGCACTCTTCTACTCTACTGTGTTTCATATAGGGCCAGAACAGTGAGCTTGCTCAAAACATAAGAACTGAGCTTCCTACACACACGGGCCATATCTAGTTCAACTCTGTTTAGGAAACTGACAAGAACAGTAGCTCCTCTTCAGTCCAATACACTGTACTTGCTGGGAACAGACGCCAGTGCTATTTGTACTGTGTATGGCAAAGGGAGTGCAATAGTGACTTTCCTCACCAGAAAACAATTCTTGCTCATAGGACCAGAAAGTGCATGTGATTCAACTCCATTTAAGACTGGGAAACAAACGCTACCTCGCCTTACATGAAACACACTCTGCTTTTGAGAAAAGAGCACTCTTCTACTCTACTGTGTTTCCTATGGGGTCTGAACAGTGAGCTTGCTCAGAACAAAAGAACTGTGCTTCCTACACACATGGGCCATATCTAGTTCACCTCTGCTTAGGAAACTGAAAAGAACAGTAGATCCTATTCAGTCCAACACACTGTACTTGCTGGGAACAGACGCGAGTGCAATTTGCACTGTGTATGGCAATGGGAGCACAATAGTGACTCGTCCTACCAGAAAACAACTCTTGTTCATAGGACAAAAAACTGCATGTGACTCAACACCATTTAGGACTGGGAAACAAACTCTAGCTCGCCTTACAAGAAATACACTCTGCCTTTGAGAAAAGAGCACTCTTCTACTCTACTGTGTTTCCCAAAGGGCCAGAACGGTGAGCTTGCTCAGAACAAAAGAACTGTCCTTCCTACACGCACGGGACATATCTAGTTCAACTCTGCTTAGGAACCTGACAAGAACAGTAGATCCCCTTTAGTCCAATACACTGTACTTGCTGGGAACAGACGCCAGTGCTATTTGTCCTGTGTAAGGCAAAGGCAGCGCAATAGTGACTATTCTTACCATAAAACCACTCTTGCTCGTAGGACCAGAAACTGCATGTGTTTCAACACCATTTAGGACTGGGAAACAAACGCTAGCTGCCTTACAAGAAACACACTCTGCTTTAGAGAAAAGAGCACTCTTCTACTCTACTGTGTTTCCTATAGGGCCAGAACAGTGAGCTTGCTCAGAACAAAAGAACAGTGCTTCCTACACACGGGCCATATCTAGTTCAACTCTGCTTAGGAAACTGACAAGAACAGTAGCTCCTCTTCAGTCCGATACACTGTACTTGCTGGGAACAGACGCGAGTGCTATTTGCACTGTATATGGCAATGGGAGCACAATAGGGACTTTCCTTACCAGAAAACAACTCTTGCTCATAGGACCAGAAAGTGCATGTGATTCAACTCCATTTCGAACTGGGAAACAAATGCTAGCTCGCCTTACATGAAACACACTCTGCCTTTGAGAAAAGAGAACTCGTCTACTCTACTGTCTTTCATATGGGGTCCAAACAGTGAGCTTGTTCAGAACAAAAGAACTGTGCTTCCTACACACATGGGCCATATCTAGTTCACCTCTGCTTAGGAAACTGAAAAGAACAGTAGATCCTATTCAGTCCAATACACTGTGCTTGCTGGGAACAGACGCGAGTGCTATTTGCACTGTGTATGGCAATGGGAGCACAATAGTGACTTGTCTTACCAGAAAACAACTCTTGCTCGTAGGACAAAAAACTGCATGTGACTCAACACCATTTAGGACTGGGAAACAAACGCTAGCTCACCTTACAAGAAACACAGTCTGCTTTTGAGAAAAGAGCACTCTTCTACTCTACTGTGTTTCCTATGGGGTCCAAACAGTGAGCTTGCTCAGAACAAAAAAAATTGTGCTTCCTACACACACGGCCATATCTAGTTCAAGTCTGCTTAGGAACCTGACAAGAACAGTAGATCCTCTTCAGTCCAATACACTGTACTTGCTGGCAACAGACGCCAGTGCAATTTGTCCTGTGTATGGCAATGGCAGCGCGATAGTGACTTTCCTTACCAGAAAACAACTCTTGCTCATAGTACCAGAAACTGCATGGGATTCAACTCCATTTAGGACTGGGAAACAAACGCTAGCTCGCCTTACAAGAAACACACTCTGCTTTTGAGAAAAGTGCACTCTTCTACTCTACTGTGTTTCCTATCGGGTCCCAACAGTGAGCTTGCTCTGAACTAAAGAACTGTGCTTCCTACACACACGGGCCATATCTAGTTCAACTCTGCTTAGGAAACTGACAAGAACAATAGTTCCCCTTTAGTCCAATACACTGTACTTGCTGGGAACAGACGCCAGTGCTATTTGTCCTGTGTATGGCAATGGCAGCGCAATAGTGACTATTCTTACCATAAAACAACTCTTGCTCGTAGGACCAGAAACTGCATGTGTTTCAACTCCATTTAGGACTGGGAAACAAACGCTAGCTCGCCTTAGAAGAAACACACTCTGCTTTAGAGAAAAGAGCACTCTTCTACTCTACTGTGTTTCCTATGGGGTCCAAACAGTGAGCTTGCTCAGAACAAAAGAACTGTGCTTCCTACACACATGGGCCATATCTAGTTCAACTCTGCTTAGGAAACTAAAAAGAACAGTAGATCCTCTTCAGTCCAATACTCTGTACGTGCTGGAAACAGACGCGAGTGCTGTTTGCACTGAGTATGGCAATGGGAGCGCAATAGTGACTTTCCTTACCAGAAAACAACTCTTGCTCCTAGGACCAGAAACTGAATGTGATTCAACTTCATTTAGGACTGGGAAACAAACGCTAGCTTGCCTTACAAGAAACACAGTCTGCTTTTGAGAAAAGAGCAGTCTTCTAGTCTACTGTGTTTCCTATGGGGTCCAAACAGTGAGCTTGCTCAGAACAAAAGAATTGTGCTTCCTACACACATGGACCATATGTAGTTCAACTCTGCTTAGGAACCTGACAAGAACAGTAGCTCCTCTTCAGTCCAACACTGTACTTGCTGGGAACAGACGCGAGTGCTATTTGCACTGTGAATGGCAAAAGGAGCACAATAGTGACTTTCCTTACCAGAAAACAACTCTTGTTTGTAGAACCAGAAACTGCATGTGATTCAATTCCATTTAGGACTAGGAAACAAACGCTAGCTTGCCTTACAAGAAACACACTCTGCTTTTGAGAAAAGAGCACTCTTCTACTCTACTGCGTTTCCTATGGGGTCCGAACAATGAGCTTGCTTAGAACAAAAGAACTGTGCTTCCTACACACATGGGCCATATCTAGTTCCCCTCTGCTTAGGAAACTGAAAAAAACAGTAGATCCTATTCAGTCCAATACACTGTACTTGCTGGGAACAGATGCGAGTGCTATTTGCACTGTGTATGGCAATGGGAGCACAATTATGACTCGTATTACTAGAAAAAAACTCTTGCTCGTAGGAAAAAAACTGCATGTGACTCAACTCCATTTAGGACTGGGAAACAAACTCTAGCTCGCCTTACAAGAAACACACTCTGCTTTTGAGAAAAGAGCACTCTTCTACTCTACTGTGTTTCCCATAGGACCAGAACGGTGAGCTTGCTCAGAACAAAAGAACTGTGCTTCCTACACACACGGGCCATATCTAGTTCAACTCTGCTTAGGAAACTGACAAGAACAGTAGCTACTCTTCAGTCCAATACACTGTACTTGCTGGGAACAGACGCGAGTGCTATTTGCATTGTGTATGGCAATGGGAGAACAATAGTGACTTTCCTTACCAGAAAACAACTCTTGCTCGTAGGACCAGAAACTGCATGTGATTCAACTCCATTTAGGACTGGGAAACAAACGCTATCTCGCCTTACAAGAAACACACTCTGCTTTAGAGAAAGAAGCACTCTTCTTGTCTACTGTGTTTCCTATGGGGTCCAAACAGTGAGGTTGCTCAGAACAAAAGAACTATGCTTCCTACACACACAGACCATTTGTAGTTCAACTCTGCTTAGGAACCTTACAAGAACAGTTGCTCCTCTTCAGTCCAACACTGTACTTGCTGGGAACAGACGCGAGTGCTACTTGCACTGTGTATGGCAATGGGAGCACAATAGTGACTCGTCTTACCAGAAAACAACTCTTCCTCATAGGACAAAAAACTGCATGTGACTCAACTCCATTTAGGACTGGGAAACAAACTCTAGCTCGCCTTACAAGAAACACACTCTGCTTTTGAGAAAAGAGCAATCTTCTACTCTACTGTGTTTCCCATAGGGCCAGAACGGTGAGCTTGCTCAGAACAAAAAAACTGTGCTTCCTACACGCACGGGCCATATCTAGTTCAACTCTGCTTAGGAAACTGACATGAACAGTAGCTCCTCTTCAGTCCGATACACTCTACCTGCTGGGATCAGACGCGAGTGCTATTTGCACTGTGTATGTCAATGGGAGCGCAATAGTGACTTTCCTTAACAGAAAACAACTCTTGCTCGTAGGACCAGAAACTGCATGTGATTCAACTCCATTTAGGACTGGGAAACAAACGCTAGCTTGCCTTAAAAGAAACACACTCTGCTTTTGAGAAAAGAGCACTCTTCTACTCTACTGTGTTTCCTATAGGGCCAGAACAGTGAGCTTGCTCAGAACATAATAACTGTGCTTCCTACACACACGGGCCATATCTAGTTCAACTCTGCTTAGGAACCTGACAAGAACAGTAGATCACCTTTAGTCCAATACACTGTACTTGCTGGGAACAGACGCCAGTGCTATTTGTCCTGTGTATGGCAATGGCAGCGCAATAGTGACTATTCTTACCATAAAACAACTCTTGCTCGTAGGACCAGAAACTGCATGTGTTTCAACTCCATTTAGGACTGGGAAACAAACGCTACATCGCCTTACAAGATACACACTCTGCTAGAGAAAAGAGCACTCTTCTACTCTACTGTGTTTCCTATAGGGCCAGAACAGTGAGTTTGCTCAGAACAAAAGAACTGTGCTTCCTACACACTGGCCATATCTCGTTGAACTCTGCTTAGGAAACTGACAAGAACAGTAGCTCCTGTTCAGTCCGATACACTGTACTTGCTGGGAACAGACGCGAGTGCTATTTGCACTGTATATGGCAATGGGAGCACAATAGGGACTTTCCTTACCAGAAAACAACTCTTGCTCGTAGGACCAGAAAGTGCATGTGATTCAACTCCATTTAAGACTGGGAAACAAATGCTAGCTCGCCTTACATGAAACACACTCTGCTTTTGATAAAAGAGCACTCTTCTACTCTACTGTGTTTCTCATAGGGCTAGAACAATGAGCTTGTTCAGAACAAAAGAACTGTGCTTCCTACACACACGGGGCATATCTAGTTCAACTCTGCTTAGGAAACTGACAAGAACAGTAGCTCCTCTTCAGTCCAATACACTGTACTTGCTAGGAACAGACGGGAGTGCTATTTGCACTGTGTATGGCAATGGGAGCGCAATAGTGACTTTCCTTACCAGAAAACAACTCTTGCACGTAGGACCAGAAACTGCATGTGACTCAACTCCATTTAGGACTGGGAAACTAACGCTAGCTCGCCTTACAAGATACACAGTCTGTTTTTCAGAAAAGAGCACTCTTCTACTCTACTGTGTTTCCTATGGGGTCCAAACAGTGAGCTTGCTCAGAACAAAAAAAATTGTGCTTCCTATACACACGGCCATATCTAGTTCAATTCTGCTTAGGAACCTGACAAGAACAGTAGATACTCTTCAGTCCAATACACTGTACTTGCTGGCAACAGACTCCAGTGCTATTTGTCCTGTTTATGGCAAAGGCAGCGCAATAGTGACTTTCCTTACCAGAAAACATCTCTTGCTCATAGTACCAGAAACTTCACGGGATTCAACTCCATTTAGGACTGGGAAACAAACGCTAGCTCGCCTTACAAGAAACACACTCTGCTTTAGAGAAAGGAGCACTCTTCTAGTCTACTGTGTTTCCTATGCGGTCCAAACAGTGAGCTTGCTCAGAACAAAAGAACTGTGCTTCCTACACACACGGACCATATGTAGTTCAACTCTGCTTAGAAACCTGAAAAGAACAGTAGCTCCTCTTCAGTCCAACACTGTACTTGCTGGGAACAGACGCGAGTGCTATTTGCACTGTGTATGGCAATGGGAGTGCAATAGTGACTTTCCTAACCAGAAAACAACTCTTGTTCGTAGGACCAGAAACTTCATGTGATTCAACTCCATTTAGGACTAGGAAACAAACGCTAGATTGCCCTACAAGAAACACACTCTGCTTTAGAGAAAAGAGCACTCTTCTACTCTACTGTGTTTCCTATGGGGTCCAAACAGTGAGCTTGCTCAGAACAAAAGAACTGTGCTTCCTACACACATGGGCCATATCTAGTTCAACTCTGCTTAGGAAACTCAAAAGAACAGTAGATCCTCTAGAGTCCAATACACTGTACTTGCTGGGAACAGACGCGAGTGCTATTTGCACTGTGTAGGGCAATTGGACCACAATAGTGTCTCGTCTTACCAGAAAACAACTCTTGCTCATAGGACAAAAAACTGCATTTGACTCAACTACATTTAGGACTGGGAAACAAACTCTAGCTCGCCTTACAAAAACACACTCTGCTTTTGAGAAAAGATCACTCTTCTAATCTACTGTGTTTCCCATAGGGCCAGAACAATGAGCTTGCTCAGAACAAAAGAACTGTGCTTCCTTCACACACGGGGCATATCTAGTTCAACTCTGCTTAGGAAACTGAGAAGAACAGTAGCTCCTCTTCAGTCCAATACACTGTACTTGCTAGGAACAGACGGGACTGCTATTTGCACTGAGTATGGCAATGGGAGCGCAATAGTGACTTTCCTTACCAGAAAACAACTCTTGCTCGTAGGACCAGAAACTGCATGTGATTCAACTCCATTTAGGACTGGGAAACAAACTCTAGCTCGCCTTACAAGAAACACACTCTGCTTTTGAGAAAAGAGCACTCTTCTACTCTACTGTGTTTCCTATAGGGCCAGAACAGTGAGCTTGCTCAAAACTTAAGAACTGAGCTTCCTACACACACGCGCCATATCTAGTTCAACTCTGCTTAGGAAAATGACAAGAACAGTAGCTCCTCTTCAGTCCGATACACTGTACTTGCTGGGAACAGACGCCAGTGCTATTTGCACTGTGTATGGCAATGGGAGTGCAATAGTGACTTTCCTTACCAGAAAACAACTCTTGCTCATAGTACCAGAATCTGCATGGGATTCAACTCCATTTAGGACTGGGAAACAAACGCTATCTCGCCTTACAAGAAACACACTCTGCTTTAGAGAAAGAAGCACTCTTCTAGTCTACTGTGTTTCCTATGGGGTCCAAACAGTGAGGTTGCTCAGAACAAAAGAACTATGCTTCCTACACACACATACCATTTGTAGTTCAACTCTGCTTAGGAACCTTACAAGAACAGTAGCTCCTCTTCAGTCCAACACTGTACTTGCTGGGAACAGACGCGAGTGCTACTTGCACTGTGTATGGCAATGGGAGCACAATAGTGACTCGTCTTACCAGAAAACAACTCTTCCTCATAGGACAAAAAACTGCATGTGACTCAACTCCATTTAGGACTGGGAAACAAACTCTAGCTCGCCTTACAAGAAACACATTCTGCTTTTGAGAAAAGAGCAATCTTCTACTCTACTGTGTTTCCCATAGGGCCAGAACGGTGAGCTTGCTCAGAACAAAAAAACTGTGCTTCCTACACGCACGGGCCATATCTAGTTCAACTCTGCTTAGGAAACTGACAAGAACAGTAGCTCCTCTTCAGTCCGATACACTGTACTTGCTGGGAACAGACGCGAGTGCTATTTGTCCTGTGTATGGCAATGGCAGCGCAATAGTGACTATTCTTACCATAAAACATCTCTTGCTCGTAGGACCAGAAACTGCATGTGTTTCAACTCCATTTAGGACTGGGAAACAAACGCTAGCTCGCCTTACAAGAAACACACTCTGCTTTAGAGAAAAGAGCACTCTTCTACTCTATTGTGTTTCCTATAGGGCCAGAACAGTGAGTTTGCTCAGAACAAAAGAACTGTGCTTCCTACACACTGGCCATATCTAGTTGAACTCTGCTTAGGAAACTGACAAGAACAGTAGCTCCTCTTCAGTCCGATACACTGTACTTGCTAGGAACAGACGGGAGTGCTATTTGTACTGTGTATGGCAATGGGAGCGCAATAGTGACTCTCCTTACCAGAAAACAACTCTTGCACGTAGGACCAGAAACTGCGTGTGACTCAACTCCATTTAGGACTGGGAAACAAACGCTAGCTCGCCTTACAAGATACACAGTCTGCTTTTGAGAAAAGAGCACTCTTCTACTCTACTGTGTTTCCTATGGGGTCCAAACAGTGAGCTTGCTCAGAACAAAAAAAATTGTGCTTCCTATACACACGGCCATATCTAGTTCAAGTCTGCTTAGGAACCTGACAAGAACAGTAGATACACTTCAGTCCAATACACTGTACTTGCTGGCAACAGACTCCAGTGCTATTTGTCCTGTTTATGGCAAAGGCAGCGCAATAGTGACCTTCCTTACCAGAAAACAACTCTTGCTCATAGTACCAGAAACTTCACGGGATTCAACTCCATTTAGGACTGGGAAACAAAGGCTAGCTCGCCTTACAAGAAACACACTCTGCTTTAGAGAAAGGAGCACTCTTCTAGTCTACTGTGTTTCCTATGGGGTCCAAAGAGTGAGCTTGCTCAGAACAAAAGAACTGTGCTTCCTACACACACGGACCATATGTAGTTCAACTCTGCTTAGAAACCTGACAAGAACAGTAGCTCCTCTTCAGTCCAACACTGTACTTGCTGGGAACAGACGCGAGTGCTATTTGCACTGTGTATGGCAATGGGAGCGCAATAGTGACTTTTCTAACCAGAAAACAACTCTTGTTCGTAGGACCAGAAACTGCATGTGATTCAACTCCATTTAGGACTAGGAAACAAACGCTAGATTGCCCTACAAGAAACACACTCTGCTTTAGAGAAAAGAGCACTCTTCTACTCTACTGTGTTTCCTATGGGGTCCAAACAGTGAGCTTGCTCAGAACAAAAGAACTGTGCTTCCTACACACATGGGCCATATCTAGTTCAACTCTGCTTAGGAAACTCAAAAGAACAGTAGATCCTCTTCAGTCCAATACACTGTACTTGCTGGGAACAGACGCGAGTGCTATTTGCACTGTGTAGGGCAATTGGACCACAATAGTGTCTCGTCTTACCAGAAAACAACTCTTGCTCATAGGACAAAAAACTGCATTTGACTCAACTACATTTAGGACTGGGAAACAAACTCTAGCTCGCCTTACAAGAAACACACTCTGCTTTTGAGAAAAGAACACTCTTCTAATCTACTGTGTTTCCCATAGGGCCAGAACAATGAGCTTGCTCAGAACAAAAGAACTGTGCTTCCTTCACACACGGGGCATATCTAGTTCAACTCTGCTTAGGAAACTGAGAAGAACAGTAGCTCCTCTTCAGTCCAATACACTGTACTTGCTAGGAACAGACGGGACTGCTATTTGCACTGAGTATGGCAATGGGAGCACAATAGTGACTTTCCTTACCAGAAAACAACTCTTGCTCATAGGACGAGAAACTGCATGTGATTAAACTCCATTTAGGACTGGGAAACAAACTCTAGCTCGCCTTACAAGAAACACAGTCTGCTTTTGAGAAAAGAGCACTCTTCTACTCTACTGTGTTTCCTATGGGGTTCAAACAGTGAGCTTGCTCAGAACAAAAAAAATTGTGCTTCCTATACACACGGCCATATCTTGTTCAAGTCTGCTTAGGAACCTGACAAGAACAGTAGATCCTCTTCAGTCCAATACACTGTACTTGCTGGCAACAGACGCCAGTGCCATTTGTCCTGTGTATGGCAAGGCAGCACAATAGTGACTTTCCTTACCTGAAAACAACTCTTGCTCATAGTACCAGAAACTGCATGGGATTAAACTCCATTTAGGACTGAGAAACAAACACTAGCTCGCCTTACAAGAAACACACTCTGCTTTAGAGAAAGGAGCACTCATCTAGTTTACTGTGTTTCCTATGGGGTCCAAACAGTGAGCTTGCTCAGAACAAAAGAACTGTGCTTCCTACACACACGGACCATATGTAGTTCAACTCTGCTTAGGAACCTGACAAGAACAGTTGCTCCTCTTCAGTCCAACACTGTACTTGCTGGGAATAGACGCGAGTGCTATTTGCACTGTGTATGGCAATGGGAGCGCAATAGTGACTTTCCTTACCAGAAAACAACTCTTGTTCGTAAGACCAGAAACTGCATGTGACTCAACTCCATTTAGGACTGGGAAACTAACGCTAGCTCGCCTTACAAGATACACAGTCTGTTTTTCAGAAAAGAGCACTCTTCTACTCTACTGTGTTTCCTATGGGGTCCAAACAGTGAGCTTGCTCAGAACAAAAAAAATTGTGCTTCCTATACACACGGCCATATCTAGTTCAATTCTGCTTAGGAACCTGACAAGAACAGTAGATACTCTTCAGTCCAATACACTGTACTTGCTGGCAACAGACTCCAGTGCTATTTGTCCTGTTTATGGCAAAGGCAGCGCAATAGTGACTTTCCTTACCAGAAAACATCTCTTGCTCATAGTACCAGAAACTTCACGGGATTCAACTCCATTTAGGACTGGGAAACAAACGCTAGCTCGCCTTACAAGAAACACACTCTGCTTTAGAGAAAGGAGCACTCTTCTAGTCTACTGTGTTTCCTATGCGGTCCAAACAGTGAGCTTGCTCAGAACAAAAGAACTGTGCTTCCTACACACACGGACCATATGTAGTTCAACTCTGCTTAGAAACCTGAAAAGAACAGTAGCTCCTCTTCAGTCCAACACTGTACTTGCTGGGAACAGACGCGAGTGCTATTTGCACTGTGTATGGCAATGGGAGTGCAATAGTGACTTTCCTAACCAGAAAACAACTCTTGTTCGTAGGACCAGAAACTTCATGTGATTCAACTCCATTTAGGACTAGGAAACAAACGCTAGATTGCCCTACAAGAAACACACTCTGCTTTAGAGAAAAGAGCACTCTTCTACTCTACTGTGTTTCCTATGGGGTCCAAACAGTGAGCTTGCTCAGAACAAAAGAACTGTGCTTCCTACACACATGGGCCATATCTAGTTCAACTCTGCTTAGGAAACTCAAAAGAACAGTAGATCCTCTAGAGTCCAATACACTGTACTTGCTGGGAACAGACGCGAGTGCTATTTGCACTGTGTAGGGCAATTGGACCACAATAGTGTCTCGTCTTACCAGAAAACAACTCTTGCTCATAGGACAAAAAACTGCATTTGACTCAACTACATTTAGGACTGGGAAACAAACTCTAGCTCGCCTTACAAAAACACACTCTGCTTTTGAGAAAAGAGCACTCTTCTACTCTATTGTGTTTCCTATAGGGCCAGAACAGTGAGTTTGCTCAGAACAAAAGAACTGTGCTTCCTACACACTGGCCATATCTAGTTGAACTCTGCTTAGGAAACTGACAAGAACAGTAGCTCCTCTTCAGTCCGATACACTGTACTTGCTAGGAACAGACGGGAGTGCTATTTGTACTGTGTATGGCAATGGGAGCGCAATAGTGACTCTCCTTACCAGAAAACAACTCTTGCACGTAGGACCAGAAACTGCGTGTGACTCAACTCCATTTAGGACTGGGAAACAAACGCTAGCTCGCCTTACAAGATACACAGTCTGCTTTTGAGAAAAGAGCACTCTTCTACTCTACTGTGTTTCCTATGGGGTCCAAACAGTGAGCTTGCTCAGAACAAAAAAAATTGTGCTTCCTATACACACGGCCATATCTAGTTCAAGTCTGCTTAGGAACCTGACAAGAACAGTAGTTCCTCTTCAGTCCAATACACTGTACTTGCTGGCAACAGACTCCAGTGCTATTTGTCCTGTTTATGGCAAAGGCAGCGCAATAGTGACCTTCCTTACCAGAAAACAACTCTTGCTCATAGTACCAGAAACTTCACGGGATTCAACTCCATTTAGGACTGGGAAACAAAGGCTAGCTCGCCTTACAAGAAACACACTCTGCTTTAGAGAAAGGAGCACTCTTCTAGTCTACTGTGTTTCCTATGGGGTCCAAAGAGTGAGCTTGCTCAGAACAAAAGAACTGTGCTTCCTACACACACGGACCATATGTAGTTCAACTCTGCTTAGAAACCTGACAAGAACAGTAGCTCCTCTTCAGTCCAACACTGTACTTGCTGGGAACAGACGCGAGTGCTATTTGCACTGTGTATGGCAATGGGAGCGCAATAGTGACTTTTCTAACCAGAAAACAACTCTTGTTCGTAGGACCAGAAACTGCATGTGATTCAACTCCATTTAGGACTAGGAAACAAACGCTAGATTGCCCTACAAGAAACACACTCTGCTTTAGAGAAAAGAGCACTCTTCTACTCTACTGTGTTTCCTATGGGGTCCAAACAGTGAGCTTGCTCAGAACAAAAGAACTGTGCTTCCTACACACATTGGCCATATCTAGTTCAACTCTGCTTAGGAAACTCAAAAGAACAGTAGATCCTCTTCAGTCCAATACACTGTACTTGCTGGGAACAGACGCGAGTGCTATTTGCACTGTGTAGGGCAATTGGACCACAATAGTGTCTCGTCTTACCAGAAAACAACTCTTGCTCATAGGACAAAAAACTGCATTTGACTCAACTACATTTAGGACTGGGAAACAAACTCTAGCTCGCCTTACAAGAAACACACTCTGCTTTTGAGAAAAGAACACTCTTCTAATCTACTGTGTTTCCCATAGGGCCAGAACAATGAGCTTGCTCAGAACAAAAGAACTGTGCTTCCTTCACACACGGGGCATATCTAGTTCAACTCTGCTTAGGAAACTGAGAAGAACAGTAGCTCCTCTTCAGTCCAATACACTGTACTTGCTAGGAACAGACGGGACTGCTATTTGCACTGAGTATGGCAATGGGAGCACAATAGTGACTTTCCTTACCAGAAAACAACTCTTGCTCATAGGACGAGAAACTGCATGTGATTAAACTCCATTTAGGACTGGGAAACAAACTCTAGCTCGCCTTACAAGAAACACAGTCTGCTTTTGAGAAAAGAGCACTCTTCTACTCTACTGTGTTTCCTATGGGGTTCAAACAGTGAGCTTGCTCAGAACAAAAAAAATTGTGCTTCCTATACACACGGCCATATCTTGTTCAAGTCTGCTTAGGAACCTGACAAGAACAGTAGATCCTCTTCAGTCCAATACACTGTACTTGCTGGCAACAGACGCCAGTGCCATTTGTCCTGTGTATGGCAAGGCAGCACAATAGTGACTTTCCTTACCTGAAAACAACTCTTGCTCATAGTACCAGAAACTGCATGGGATTAAACTCCATTTAGGACTGAGAAACAAACACTAGCTCGCCTTACAAGAAACACACTCTGCTTTAGAGAAAGGAGCACTCATCTAGTTTACTGTGTTTCCTATGGGGTCCAAACAGTGAGCTTGCTCAGAACAAAAGAACTGTGCTTCCTACACACACGGACCATATGTAGTTCAACTCTGCTTAGGAACCTGACAAGAACAGTTGCTCCTCTTCAGTCCAACACTGTACTTGCTGGGAATAGACGCGAGTGCTATTTGCACTGTGTATGGCAATGGGAGCGCAATAGTGACTTTCCTTACCAGAAAACAACTCTTGTTCGTAAGACCAGAAACTGCATGTGATTCAACTCCATTTAGGACTGGGAAACAAACACTAGCTCGCCTTACAAGAAACACAGTCTGCTTTTGAGAAAAGAGCACTCTTCTACTCTACTGTGTTTCTTATGGGGTCCAAACAGTGAGCTTGCTCAGAACAAAAAAAATTGTGCTTCCTATACACACGGCCATATCTAGTTCAAGTCTGCTTAGGAACCTGACAAGAACAGTAGATCCTCTTCAGTCCAATACACTGTACTTGCTGGCAACAGACGCCAGTGCTATTTGTCCTGTTTATGGCAATGGCAGCGCAATAGTGACTTTCCTTACCAGAAAACAACTCTTGCTCATAGTACAGGAAACTTCATGGGATTCAACTCCATTTAGGACTGGGAAACAAAGGCTAGCTCGCCTTACAAGAAACACACTCTGCTTTTGAGAAAAGAGCACTCTTCTACTCTACTGTGTTTCCCATAGGACCAGAACGGTGAGCTTGCTCAGAACAAAAGAACTGTGCTTCCTACACACACGGGCCATATCTAGTTCAACTCTGCTTAGGAAACTGACAAGAACAGAAGCTACTCTTCAGTCCAATACACTGTACTTGCTGGGAACAGACGCGAGTGCTATTTGCATTGTGTATGGCAATGGGAGAACAATAGTGACTTTCCTTACCAGAAAACAACTCTTGCTCGTAGGACCAGAAACTGCATGGGATTCAACTCCATTTAGGACTGGGAAACAAACGCTATCTCACCTTACAAGAAACACACTCTGCTTTAGAGAAAGAAGCACTCTTCTAGTCTACTGTGTTTCCTATGGGGTCCAAACAGTGAGGTTGCTCAGAACAAAAGAACTATGCTTCCTACACACACAGACCATTTGTAGTTCAACTCTGCTTAGGAACCTTACAAGAACAGTTGCTCCTCTTCAGTCCAACACTGTACTTGCTGGGAACAGACGCGAGTGCTACTTGCACTGTGTATGGCAATGGGAGCACAATAGTGACTCGTCTTACCAGAAAACAACTCTTCCTCATAGGACAAAAAACTGCATGTGACTCAACTCCATTTAGGACTGGGAAACAAACTCTAGCTCGCCTTACAAGAAACACACTCTGCTTTTGAGAAAAGAGCAATCTTCTACTCTACTGTGTTTCCCATAGGGCCAGAACGGTGAGCTTGCTCAGAACAAAAAAACTGTGCTTCCTACACGCACGGGCCATATCTAGTTCAACTCTGCTTAGGAAACTGACATGAACAGTAGCTCCTCTTCAGTCCGATACACTCTACCTGCTGGGATCAGACGCGAGTGCTATTTGCACTGTGTATGTCAATGGGAGCGCAATAGTGACTTTCCTTAACAGAAAACAACTCTTGCTCGTAGGACCAGAAACTGCATGTGATTCAACTCCATTTAGGACTGGGAAACAAACGCTAGCTTGCCTTAAAAGAAACACACTCTGCTTTTGAGAAAAGAGCACTCTTCTACTCTACTGTGTTTCCTATAGGGCCAGAACAGTGAGCTTGCTCAGAACATAATAACTGTGCTTCCTACACACACGGGCCATATCTAGTTCAACTCTGCTTAGGAACCTGACAAGAACAGTAGATCACCTTTAGTCCAATACACTGTACTTGCTGGGAACAGACGCCAGTGCTATTTGTCCTGTGTATGGCAATGGCAGCGCAATAGTGACTATTCTTACCATAAAACAACTCTTGCTCGTAGGACCAGAAACTGCATGTGTTTCAACTCCATTTAGGACTGGGAAACAAACGCTACATCGCCTTACAAGATACACACTCTGCTTTAGAGAAAAGAGCACTCTTCTACTCTACTGTGTTTCCTATAGGGCCAGAACAGTGAGTTTGCTCAGAACAAAAGAACTGTGCTTCCTACACACTGGCCATATCTCGTTGAACTCTGCTTAGGAAACTGACAAAAACAGTAGCTCCTGTTCAGTCCGATACACTGTACTTGCTGGGAACAGACGCGAGTGCTATTTGCACTGTATATGGCAATGGGAGCACAATAGGGACTTTCCTTACCAGAAAACAACTCTTGCTCGTAGGACCAGAAAGTGCATGTGATTCAACTCCATTTAGGACTGGGAAACAAATGCTAGCTCGCCTTACATGAAACACACTCTGCTTTTGAGAAAAGAGCACTCTTCTACTCTACTGTGTTTCTCATAGGGCTAGAACAATGAGCTTGTTCAGAACAAAAGAACTGTGCTTCCTACACACACGGGGCATATCTAGTTCAACTCTGCTTAGGAAACTGACAAGAACAGTAGCTCCTCTTCAGTCCAATACACTGTACTTGCTAGGAACAGACGGGAGTGCTATTTGCACTGTGTATGGCAATGGGAGCGCAATAGTGACTTTCCTTACCAGAAAACAACTCTTGCACGTAGGACCAGAAACTGCATGTGACTCAACTCCATTTAGGACTGGGAAACTAACGCTAGCTCGCCTTACAAGATACACAGTCTGTTTTTCAGAAAAGAGCACTCTTCTACTCTACTGTGTTTCCTATGGGGTCCAAACAGTGAGCTTGCTCAGAACAAAAAAAATTGTGCTTCCTATACACACGGCCATATCTAGTTCAATTCTGCTTAGGAACCTGACAAGAACAGTAGATACTCTTCAGTCCAATACACTGTACTTGCTGGCAACAGACTCCAGTGCTATTTGTCCTGTTTATGGCAAAGGCAGCGCAATAGTGACTTTCCTTACCAGAAAACATCTCTTGCTCATAGTACCAGAAACTTCACGGGATTCAACTCCATTTAGGACTGGGAAACAAACGCTAGCTCGCCTTACAAGAAACACACTCTGCTTTAGAGAAAGGAGCACTCTTCTAGTCTACTGTGTTTCCTATGGGGTCCAAACAGTGAGCTTGCTCAGAACAAAAGAACTGTGCTTCCTACACACACGGACCATATGTAGTTCAACTCTGGTTAGAAACCTGAAAAGAACAGTAGCTCCTCTTCAGTCCAACACTGTACTTGCTGGGAACAGACGTGAGTGCTATTTGCACTGTGTATGGCAATGGGAGTGCAATAGTGACTTTCCTAACCAGAAAACAACTCTTGTTCGTAGGACCAGAAACTTCATGTGATTCAACTCCATTTAGGACTAGGAAACAAACGCTAGATTGCCCTACAAGAAACACACTCTGCTTTAGAGAAAAGAGCACTCTTCTACTCTACTGTGTTTCCTATGGGGTCCAAACAGTGAGCTTGCTCAGAACAAAAGAACTGTGCTTCCTACACACATGGGCCATATCTAGTTCAACTCTGCTTAGGAAACTCAAAAGAACAGTAGATCCTCTAGAGTCCAATACACTGTACTTGCTGGGAACAGACGCGAGTGCTATTTGCACTGTGTAGGGCAATTGGACCACAATAGTGTCTCGTCTTACCAGAAAACAACTCTTGCTCATAGGACAAAAAACTGCATTTGACTCAACTACATTTAGGACTGGGAAACAAACTCTAGCTCGCCTTACAAAAACACACTCTGCTTTTGAGAAAAGATCACTCTTCTAATCTACTGTGTTTCCCATAGGGCCAGAACAATGAGCTTGCTCAGAACAAAAGAACTGTGCTTCCTTCACACACGGGGCATATCTAGTTCAACTCTGCTTAGGAAACTGAGAAGAACAGTAGCTCCTCTTCAGTCCAATACACTGTACTTGCTAGGAACAGACGGGACTGCTATTTGCACTGAGTATGGCAATGGGAGCGCAATAGTGACTTTCCTTACCAGAAAACAACTCTTGCTCGTAGGACCAGAAACTGCATGTGATACAACTCCATTTAGGACTGGGAAACAAACTCTAGCTCGCCTTACAAGAAACACACTCTGCTTTTGAGAAAAGAGCACTCTTCTACTCTACTGTGTTTCCTATAGGGCCAGAACAGTGAGCTTGCTCAAAACTTAAGAACTGAGCTTCCTACACACACGCGCCATATCTAGTTCAACTCTGCTTAGGAAAATGACAAGAACAGTAGCTCCTCTTCAGTCCGATACACTGTACTTGCTGGGAACAGACGCCAGTGCTATTTGCACTGTGTATGGCAATGGGAGTGCAATAGTGACTTTCCTTACCAGAAAACAACTCTTGCTCATAGTACCAGAATCTGCATGGGATTCAACTCCATTTAGGACTGGGAAACAAACGCTATCTCGCCTTACAAGAAACACACTCTGCTTTAGAGAAAGAAGCACTCTTCTAGTCTACTGTGTTTCCTATGGGGTCCAAACAGTGAGGTTGCTCAGAACAAAAGAACTATGCTTCCTACACACACATACCATTTGTAGTTCAACTCTGCTTAGGAACCTGACAAGAACAGTAGCTCCTCTTCAGTCCAACACTGTACTTGCTGGGAACAGACGCGAGTGCTACTTGCACTGTGTATGGCAATGGGAGCACAATAGTGACTCGTCTTACCAGAAAACAACTCTTCCTCATAGGACAAAAAACTGCATGTGACTCAACTCCATTTAGGACTGGGAAACAAACTCTAGCTCGCCTTACAAGAAACACATTCTGCTTTTGAGAAAAGAGCAATCTTCTACTCTACTGTGTTTCCCATAGGGCCAGAACGGTGAGCTTGCTCAGAACAAAAAAACTGTGCTTCCTACACGCACGGGCCATATCTAGTTCAACTCTGCTTAGGAAACTGACAAGAACAGTAGCTCCTCTTCAGTCCGATACACTGTACTTGCTGGGAACAGACGCGAGTGCTATTTGTCCTGTGTATGGCAATGGCAGCGCAATAGTGACTATTCTTACCATAAAACATCTCTTGCTCGTAGGACCAGAAACTGCATGTGTTTCAACTCCATTTAGGACTGGGAAACAAACGCTAGCTCGCCTTACAAGAAACACACTCTGCTTTAGAGAAAAGAGCACTCTTCTACTCTATTGTGTTTCCTATAGGGCCAGAACAGTGAGTTTGCTCAGAACAAAAGAACTGTGCTTCCTACACACTGGCCATATCTAGTTGAACTCTGCTTAGGAAACTGACAAGAACAGTAGCTCCTCTTCAGTCCGATACACTGTACTTGCTAGGAACAGACGGGAGTGCTATTTGTACTGTGTATGGCAATGGGAGCGCAATAGTGACTCTCCTTACCAGAAAACAACTCTTGCACGTAGGACCAGAAACTGCGTGTGACTCAACTCCATTTAGGACTGGGAAACAAACGCTAGCTCGCCTTACAAGATACACAGTCTGCTTTCGAGAAAAGAGCACTCTTCTACTCTACTGTGTTTCCTATGGGGTCCAAACAGTGAGCTTGCTCAGAACAAAAAAAATTGTGCTTCCTATACACACGGCCATATCTAGTTCAAGTCTGCTTAGGAACCTGACAAGAACAGTAGATACACTTCAGTCCAATACACTGTACTTGCTGGCAACAGACTCCAGTGCTATTTGTCCTGTTTATGGCAAAGGCAGCGCAATAGTGACCTTCCTTACCAGAAAACAACTCTTGCTCATAGTACCAGAAACTTCACGGGATTCAACTCCATTTAGGACTGGGAAACAAAGGCTAGCTCGCCTTACAAGAAACACACTCTGCTTTAGAGAAAGGAGCACTCTTCTAGTCTACTGTGTTTCCTATGGGGTCCAAAGAGTGAGCTTGCTCAGAACAAAAGAACTGTGCTTCCTACACACACGGACCATATGTAGTTCAACTCTGCTTAGAAACCTGACAAGAACAGTAGCTCCTCTTCAGTCCAACACTGTACTTGCTGGGAACAGACGCGAGTGCTATTTGCACTGTGTATGGCAATGGGAGCGCAATAGTGACTTTTCTAACCAGAAAACATCTCTTGTTCGTAGGACCAGAAACTGCATGTGATTCAACTCCATTTAGGACTAGGAAACAAACGCTAGATTGTCCTACAAGAAACACAGTCTGCTTTAGAGAAAAGAGCACTCTTCTACTCTACTGTGTTTCCTATGGGGTCCAAACAGTGAGCTTGCTCAGAACAAAAGAACTGTGCTTCCTACACACATGGGCCATATCTAGTTCAACTCTGCTTAGGAAACTGACAAGAACAGTAGCTCCTCTTCTATCCGATACACTGTACTTGGTGGGAACAGACGCGAGTGCTATTTGCACTGTGTATGGCAATGGGAGCGCAATAGTGACTTTCCTTACCAGAATATATCTCTTGCTCGTAGGACCAGAAACTGCATGTGATTCAACTCCATTTAGGACTGGGAAAAAAACGCGAGCTTACCTTACAAGAAACACACTCTGCTTTTGAGAAAAGAGCACTTTTCTACTCTACTGTGTTTCCTATAGGGCCAGAACAGTGAGCTTGCTCAGAACATAATAACTGTGCTTCCTACACACACGGGCCATATCTAGTTCAACTCTGCTTAGGAACCTGACAAGAACAGTAGATCCCCTTTAGTCCAATACACTGTACTTGCTGGGAACAGACTTAGTTCTATTTGTCCTGTGTATGGCAATGGCTGCGCAATAGTGACTATTCTTACCATAAAACAACTCTTGCTCGTAGGACCAGAAACTGCATGTGTTTCAACTCCATTTAGGACTGGGAAACAAACGCTAGCTCGCCTTACGAGAAACACACTCTGCTTTAGAGAAAAGAGCACTCTTCTACTCTACTGTGTTTCCCATAGGGCCAGAACAGTGAGCTTGCTCAGAACAAAAGTACTGTGCTTCCTACACACGGGCCATATCTAGTTGAACTCTGCTTAGAAAACTGACAAGAACAGTAGCTCCTCTTCAGTCCAATACACTGTACTTGCTGGCACCAGACGCGAGTGCTATTTGCACTGTATATGGCAATGGGAGCGCAATAGGGACTTTCCTTAACAGAAACCAACTCTTACTCATATGACCAGAAAGTGCATGTGTTTCAACTCCATTTAGGACTGGGAAACAAATGCTAGCTCGCCTTACATGAAAGACACTCTGATTTTGAGAAAAGAGCACTCTTCTACTCTACTGTCTTTCCTATGGGGTCCAAACAGTGAACTTGCTCAGAACAAAAGAACTGTGCTTCCTACACACATGGGCCATATCTAGTTCAATTCTGCTTAGAAAACTGAAAAAAAAACAGTAGATCCTCTTCAGTCCAATACACTGTACTTGCTGGGAACAGACGCGAGTGCTATTTGTACTGTGTAGGGCAATTGGAGCACAATAGTGACTCGTCTTACCAGAAAACAACTCTTGCTCATAGGACAAAAAACTGCATGTGACTCAACTACCTTTAGGACTGGGAATCAAACTCTAGCTCGCCTTACAAGAAACACACTCTGCTTTTGAGAAAAGAACACTCGTCTACTCTACTGTGTTTCCCATAGGGCTAGAAAAATGAGCTTGCTCAGAACAAAAGAACTGTGCTTCCTGAACACACGGGGCATATCTAGTTCAACTCTGCTTAGGAAACTGACAAGAACAGTAGTTCCTCTTCAGTCTGATACACTGTACCTGCTGGGATCAGACGCGAGTGCTATTTGCACTGTGTATGTCAATGGGAGCACAATAGTGACTTTCCTTAACAGAAAACAACTCTTGCTCGTAGGACCAGAAACTGCATGTGATTCAACTCCATTTAGGACTGGGAAAAAATGCTAGCTTGCCTTACAAGAAACACACTCTGCTTTTGAGAACAGAGCACTCTTCTACTCTACTGTGTTTCCTATAGGGCCAGAACAGTGAGCTTGCTCAGAACATAATAACTGTGCTTCCTACACACATGGGCCATATCTAGTTCAACTCTGCTTAGGAACCTGACAAGAACAGTAGATCCCCTTTAGTCCAATACACTGTACTTGCTGGGAACAGACGCCAGTGCTATTTGTCCTGTGTATGGCAATGGCAGCGCAATAGTGACTATTCTTACCATAAAACAACTCTTGCTCGTAGGACCAGAAACTGCATGTGTTTCAACTCCAATTAGGACTGGGAAACAAACGCTACCTCGCCTTACGAGAAACACACTCTGCTTTAGGGAAAGGAGCACTCTTCTAGTCTACTGTGTTTCCTATGGGGTCCAAACAGTGAGCTTGCTCAGAACAAAAGAACTGTGCTTCCTACACACACAGACCATATGTAGTTCAACTCTGATTAGGAACCTGACAAGGACAGCAGCTCCTATTCAGTCCAACACTGTCCTTGCTGGGAACAGACGCGAGTGCTATTTGCACTGTGTATGGCAATGGGAGCGCAATAGTGACTTTCCTTACCAGAAAACAACTCTTGTTCGTAGGACCAGAAACTGCATGTGATTCCACTCCATTTAGGACTAGGAAACAAACGCTAGCTTCCCCTACAAGAAAAACACTCTGCTTTAGAGAAAAGAGCACTCTTCTACTCTACTGTGTTTCCTATAGGGCCAGAACAGTGAGCTTGCTCAGAACATAAGAACTGAGCTTCCTACACACACGGGCCATATCTAGTTCAACTCTGCTTAGGAAACTGACAAGAACAGTAGCTCCTCTTCAGTCCGATACACTGTACTTGCTGGGAACAGATGCCAGTGCTATTTGCACTGTGTATGGCAATGGGAGTGCAATAGTGACTTTCCTCACCAGAAAACAACTCTTGCTCATAGGACCAGAAACTGCATGTGATTCAACTCCACTTAGGACTGGGAAACAAACGCTACCTCGCCTTACATGAAACACACTCTGCTTTTGAGAAAAGAGCACTCTTCTACTCTACTGTGTTTCCTATGGGGTCCGAACAGTGAGCTTGCTCAGAACAAAGAACTGTGTTTCCTACACACATGGGCCTTATCTAGTTCACCTCTGCTTAGGAAACTGAAAAGAACAGTAGATCCTCTTCAGTCCGATACACTGTACTTGCTGGGAACAGACGCCAGTGCTATTTGCACTGTGTATGGCAATGGGAGTGCAATAGTGACTTTCCTTACCAGAAAACAACTCTTGCTCATAGGACCAGAAACTGCATGTGATTCAACTCCACTTAGGACTGGGAAACAAACGCTACCTCGCCTTACATGAAACACACTCTGCTTTTGAGAAAAGAGCACTCTTCTACTCTACTGTGTTTCCTATGGGGTCCGAACAGTGAGCTTGCTCAGAACAAAGAACTGTGCTTCCTACACACATGGGCCTTATCTAGTTCACCTCTGCTTAGGAAACTGAAAAGAACAGTAGATCCTCTTCAGTCCAATACACTGTACTTGCTGGGAACAGACGCGAGTGCTATTTGCACTGTGTATGGCAATGGGAGCAAAATAGTGACTCGTCTTACCAGAAAACAACTCTTGCTCGTAGGACAAAAAACTGTATGTTACTCAACTCCATTTAGGACTGGGAATCAAAATCTAGCTCGCCTTACAAGAAACACACTCTGCTTTTGAGAAAAGAGCACTCTTCTACTCTACTGTGTTACCCATAGGGCCAGAACGGTGAGCTTGCTCAGAACAAAAGAACTGTGCTTCCTACCCACACGGGCCATATCTAGTTCAACTCTGCTTAGGAAACTGACAAGAACAGTAGCTCCTGTTCAGTCCGATACACTGTACTTGCTGGGAACAGACGCGAGTGCTATTTGCACTGTATATGGCAATGGGAGCGCAATAGCGACTTTCCCTACCAGAAACCAACTCTTGCTCGTAGGTCCAGAAAGTGCATGTGATTCAACTCCATTTAGGACTGGGAAACAAATGCTAGCTTTCCTTACATGAAACACACACTGCTTTTGAGAAAAGAGCACTCTTCTACTCTACTGTGTTTCCTATGGGGTCCAAACAGTGAGCTTGCTCAGAACAAAAGAACTGTGCTTCCTACACACATGGGCCATATCTAGTTCAACTCTGCTTAGGAAACTGACAAGAACAGTAGATCCCCTTTAGTCCAATACACTGTACTTGCTGGGAAGAGACGCCAGTGCTATTTGTCCTGTGTATGGCAATGTCAGCGCAATAGTGATTATTCTTACCATAAAACAACTCTTGCTCGTAGGACCAGAAACTGCATGTGTTTCAACTCCATTTAGGACTGGGAAACAAACGCTAGCTCGCCTTACAAGAATCACACTCTTCTTTAGAGAAAAGAGCACTCTTCTACTCTACTGTGTTTCCTATAGGGCCAGAACGGTGAGCTTGCTCAGAACAAAAGAACTGTGCTTCCTACACACGGACCATATCTAGTTCAACTCTGCTTAGGAAACTGAGAAGAACAGTAGCTCCTCTTCAGTCCAATACACTGTACTTGCTTTGAACAGACGCGAGTGCTATTTGCACTGTGTATGGCAATGGGAGCGCAATAGTGACTTTCCTTACCAGAAAACAACTCTTGCTTGTACGACCAGAAACTGCATGGGATTCAACTCCATTTAGGACTGGGAAACAAACGCTATCTCGCCTTACAAGAAACACACTCTGTTTAGAGAAAGGAGCACTCTTCTAATCTACTGTGTTTCCTATGGGGTCCAAACAGTGAGCTTGCTCAGAACAAAAGAACTGTGCTTCCTACACACACGGACCATATGTAGTTCAACTCTGATTAGGAACCTGACAAGAACAGTAGCTCCTCTTCAGTCCAACACTGTACTTGCTGGGAACAGACGAGAGTGCTATTTGCAGTGTGTGTGGCAATGGGAGCACAATAGTGACTTTCCTTACCAGAAAACAACTCTTGCTTGTAGGACCAGAAACTTCATGTGATTCAACTCCATTTAGGACTAAGAAACAAACGCTAGCTTGCCTTACAAGAAACACACTCTGCTATAGAGAAAAGAGCACTCTTCTACTCTACTGTGTTTCATATAGGGCCAGAACAGTGAGCTTGCTCAAAACATAAGAACTGAGCTTCCTACACACACGGGCCATATCTAGTTCAACTCTGTTTAGGAAACTGACAAGAACAGTAGCTCCTCTTCAGTCCAATACACTGTACTTGCTGGGAACAGACGCCAGTGCTATTTGTACTGTGTATGGCAAAGGCAGTGCAATAGTGACTTTCCTCACCAGAAAACAATTCTTGCTCATAGGACCAGAAAGTGCATGTGATTCAACTCCATTTAAGACTGGGAAACAAATGCTACCTCGCCTTACATGAAACACACTCTGCTTTTGAGAAAAGAGCACTCTTCTACTCTACTGTGTTTCCTATGGGGTCCGAACAGTGAGCTTGCTCAGAACAAAAGAACTGTGCTTCCTACACACATGGGCCATATCTAGTTCACCTCTGCTTAGGAAACTGAAAAGAACAGTAGATCCTATTCAGTCCAACACACTGTACTTGCTGGGAACAGACGCGAGTGCAATTTGCACTGTGTATGGCAATGGGAGCACAATAGTGACTCGTCCTACCAGAAAACAACTCTTGTTCGTAGGACAAAAAAACTGCATGTGACTCAACACCATTTAGGACTGGGAAACAAACTCTAGCTCGCCTTACAAGAAACACACTCTGCCTTTGAGAAAAGAGCACTCTTCTACTCTACTGTGTTTCCCAAAGGGCCAGAACGGTGAGCTTGCTCAGAACAAAAGAACTGTGCTTCCTACACACACGGGCCATATCTAGTTCAACTCTGCTTAGGAACCTGACAAGAACAGTAGATCCCCTTTAGTCCAATACACTGTACTTGCTGGGAACAGACGCCAGTGCTATTTGTCCTGTGTAAGGCAAAGGCAGCGCAATAGTGACTATTCTTACCATAAAACCACTCTTGCTCGTAGGACCAGAAACTGCATGTGTTTCAACACCATTTAGGACTGGGAAACAAACGCTAGCTGCCTTACAAGAAACACACTCTGCTTTAGAGAAAAGAGCACTCTTCTACTCTACTGTGTTTCCTATAGGGCCAGAACAGTGAGCTTGCTCAGAACAAAAGAACAGTGCTTCCTACACACGGGCCATATCTAGTTCAACTCTGCTTAGGAAACTGACAAGAACAGTAGCTCCTCTTCAGTCCGATACACTGTACTTGCTGGGAACAGACGCGAGTGCTATTTGCACTGTATATGGCAATGGGAGCACAATAGGGACTTTCCTTACCAGAAAACAACTCTTGCTCATAGGACCAGAAAGTGCATGTGATTCAACTCCATTTCGGTGTGGGAAACAAATGCTAGCTCGCCTTACATGAAACACTCTCTGCTTTTGAGAAAAGAGCACTCGTCTACTCTACTGTCTTTCATATGGGGTCCAAACAGTGAGCTTGTTCAGAACAAAAGAACTGTGCTTCCTACACACATGGGCCATATCTAGTTCACCTCTGCTTAGGAAACTGAAAAGAACAGTAGATCCTATTCAGTCCAATACACTGTGCTTGCTGGGAACAGACGCGAGTGCTATTTGTACTGTGTAGGGCAATTGGAGCACAATAGTGACTCGTCTTACCAGAAAACAACTCTTGCTCATAGGACAAAAAACTGCATGTGACTCAACTACCTTTAGGACTGGGAATCAAACTCTAGCTCGCCTTACAAGAAACACACTCTGCTTTTGAGAAAAGAACACTCGTCTACTCTACTGTGTTTCCCATAGGGCTAGAAAAATGAGCTTGCTCAGAACAAAAGAACTGTGCTTCCTGAACACACGGGGCATATCTAGTTCAACTCTGCTTAGGAAACTGACAAGAACAGTAGTTCCTCTTCAGTCTGATACACTGTACCTGCTGGGATCAGACGCGAGTGCTATTTGCACTGTGTATGTCAATGGGAGCACAATAGTGACTTTCCTTAACAGAAAACAACTCTTGCTCGTAGGACCAGAAACTGCATGTGATTCAACTCCATTTAGGACTGGGAAAAAATGCTAGCTTGCCTTACAAGAAACACACTCTGCTTTTGAGAACAGAGCACTCTTCTACTCTACTGTGTTTCCTATAGGGCCAGAACAGTGAGCTTGCTCAGAACATAATAACTGTGCTTCCTACACACATGGGCCATATCTAGTTCAACTCTGCTTAGGAAACTGACAAGAACAGTAGATCCCCTTTAGTCCAATACACTGTACTTGCTGGGAACAGACGCCAGTGCTATTTGTCCTGTGTATGGCAATGGCAGCGCAATAGTGACTATTCTTACCATAAAACAACTCTTGCTCGTAGGACCAGAAACTGCATGTGTTTCAACTCCAATTAGGACTGGGAAACAAACGCTACCTCGCCTTACGAGAAACACACTCTGCTTTAGGGAAAGGAGCACTCTTCTAGTCTACTGTGTTTCCTATGGGGTCCAAACAGTGAGCTTGCTCAGAACAAAAGAACTGTGCTTCCTACACACACAGACCATATGTAGTTCAACTCTGATTAGGAACCTGACAAGGACAGCAGCTCCTATTCAGTCCAACACTGTCCTTGCTGGGAACAGACGCGAGTGCTATTTGCACTGTGTATGGCAATGGGAGCGCAATAGTGACTTTCCTTACCAGAAAACAACTCTTGTTCGTAGGACCAGAAACTGCATGTGATTCCACTCCATTTAGGACTAGGAAACAAACGCTAGCTTCCCCTACAAGAAAAACACTCTGCTTTAGAGAAAAGAGCACTCTTCTACTCTACTGTGTTTCCTATAGGGCCAGAACAGTGAGCTTGCTCAGAACATAAGAACTGAGCTTCCTACACACACGGGCCATATCTAGTTCAACTCTGCTTAGGAAACTGACAAGAACAGTAGCTCCTCTTCAGTCCGATACACTGTACTTGCTGGGAACAGATGCCAGTGCTATTTGCACTGTGTATGGCAATGGGAGTGCAATAGTGACTTTCCTCACCAGAAAACAACTCTTGCTCATAGGACCAGAAACTGCATGTGATTCAACTCCACTTAGGACTGGGAAACAAACGCTACCTCGCCTTACATGAAACACACTCTGCTTTTGAGAAAAGAGCACTCTTCTACTCTACTGTGTTTCCTATGGGGTCCGAACAGTGAGCTTGCTCAGAACAAAGAACTGTGTTTCCTACACACATGGGCCTTATCTAGTTCACCTCTGCTTAGGAAACTGAAAAGAACAGTAGATCCTCTTCAGTCCGATACACTGTACTTGCTGGGAACAGACGCCAGTGCTATTTGCACTGTGTATGGCAATGGGAGTGCAATAGTGACTTTCCTTACCAGAAAACAACTCTTGCTCATAGGACCAGAAACTGCATGTGATTCAACTCCACTTAGGACTGGGAAACAAACGCTACCTCGCCTTACATGAAACACACTCTGCTTTTGAGAAAAGAGCACTCTTCTACTCTACTGTGTTTCCTATGGGGTCCGAACAGTGAGCTTGCTCAGAACAAAGAACTGTGCTTCCTACACACATGGGCCTTATCTAGTTCACCTCTGCTTAGGAAACTGAAAAGAACAGTAGATCCTCTTCAGTCCAATACACTGTACTTGCTGGGAACAGACGCGAGTGCTATTTGCACTGTGTATGGCAATGGGAGCAAAATAGTGACTCGTCTTACCAGAAAACAACTCTTGCTCGTAGGACAAAAAACTGTATGTTACTCAACTCCATTTAGGACTGGGAATCAAAATCTAGCTCGCCTTACAAGAAACACACTCTGCTTTTGAGAAAAGAGCACTCTTCTACTCTACTGTGTTACCCATAGGGCCAGAACGGTGAGCTTGCTCAGAACAAAAGAACTGTGCTTCCTACCCACACGGGCCATATCTAGTTCAACTCTGCTTAGGAAACTGACAAGAACAGTAGCTCCTGTTCAGTCCGATACACTGTACTTGCTGGGAACAGACGCGAGTGCTATTTGCACTGTATATGGCAATGGGAGCGCAATAGCGACTTTCCCTACCAGAAACCAACTCTTGCTCGTAGGTCCAGAAAGTGCATGTGATTCAACTCCATTTAGGACTGGGAAACAAATGCTAGCTTTCCTTACATGAAACACACACTGCTTTTGAGAAAAGAGCACTCTTCTACTCTACTGTGTTTCCTATGGGGTCCAAACAGTGAGCTTGCTCAGAACAAAAGAACTGTGCTTCCTACACACATGGGCCATATCTAGTTCAACTCTGCTTAGGAAACTGACAAGAACAGTAGATCCCCTTTAGTCCAATACACTGTACTTGCTGGGAAGAGACGCCAGTGCTATTTGTCCTGTGTATGGCAATGTCAGCGCAATAGTGATTATTCTTACCATAAAACAACTCTTGCTCGTAGGACCAGAAACTGCATGTGTTTCAACTCCATTTAGGACTGGGAAACAAACGCTAGCTCGCCTTACAAGAATCACACTCTTCTTTAGAGAAAAGAGCACTCTTCTACTCTACTGTGTTTCCTATAGGGCCAGAACGGTGAGCTTGCTCAGAACAAAAGAACTGTGCTTCCTACACACGGACCATATCTAGTTCAACTCTGCTTAGGAAACTGAGAAGAACAGTAGCTCCTCTTCAGTCCAATACACTGTACTTGCTTTGAACAGACGCGAGTGCTATTTGCACTGTGTATGGCAATGGGAGCGCAATAGTGACTTTCCTTACCAGAAAACAACTCTTGCTTGTACGACCAGAAACTGCATGGGATTCAACTCCATTTAGGACTGGGAAACAAACGCTATCTCGCCTTACAAGAAACACACTCTGTTTAGAGAAAGGAGCACTCTTCTAATCTACTGTGTTTCCTATGGGGTCCAAACAGTGAGCTTGCTCAGAACAAAAGAACTGTGCTTCCTACACACACGGACCATATGTAGTTCAACTCTGATTAGGAACCTGACAAGAACAGTAGCTCCTCTTCAGTCCAACACTGTACTTGCTGGGAACAGACGAGAGTGCTATTTGCAGTGTGTGTGGCAATGGGAGCACAATAGTGACTTTCCTTACCAGAAAACAACTCTTGCTTGTAGGACCAGAAACTTCATGTGATTCAACTCCATTTAGGACTAAGAAACAAACGCTAGCTTGCCTTACAAGAAACACACTCTGCTATAGAGAAAAGAGCACTCTTCTACTCTACTGTGTTTCATATAGGGCCAGAACAGTGAGCTTGCTCAAAACATAAGAACTGAGCTTCCTACACACACGGGCCATATCTAGTTCAACTCTGTTTAGGAAACTGACAAGAACAGTAGCTCCTCTTCAGTCCAATACACTGTACTTGCTGGGAACAGACGCCAGTGCTATTTGTACTGTGTATGGCAAAGGCAGTGCAATAGTGACTTTCCTCACCAGAAAACAATTCTTGCTCATAGGACCAGAAAGTGCATGTGATTCAACTCCATTTAAGACTGGGAAACAAATGCTACCTCGCCTTACATGAAACACACTCTGCTTTTGAGAAAAGAGCACTCTTCTACTCTACTGTGTTTCCTATGGGGTCCGAACAGTGAGCTTGCTCAGAACAAAAGAACTGTGCTTCCTACACACATGGGCCATATCTAGTTCACCTCTGCTTAGGAAACTGAAAAGAACAGTAGATCCTATTCAGTCCAACACACTGTACTTGCTGGGAACAGACGCGAGTGCAATTTGCACTGTGTATGGCAATGGGAGCACAATAGTGACTCGTCCTACCAGAAAACAACTCTTGTTCGTAGGACAAAAAAACTGCATGTGACTCAACACCATTTAGGACTGGGAAACAAACTCTAGCTCGCCTTACAAGAAACACACTCTGCCTTTGAGAAAAGAGCACTCTTCTACTCTACTGTGTTTCCCAAAGGGCCAGAACGGTGAGCTTGCTCAGAACAAAAGAACTGTGCTTCCTACACACACGGGCCATATCTAGTTCAACTCTGCTTAGGAACCTGACAAGAACAGTAGATCCCCTTTAGTCCAATACACTGTACTTGCTGGGAACAGACGCCAGTGCTATTTGTCCTGTGTAAGGCAAAGGCAGCGCAATAGTGACTATTCTTACCATAAAACCACTCTTGCTCGTAGGACCAGAAACTGCATGTGTTTCAACACCATTTAGGACTGGGAAACAAACGCTAGCTGCCTTACAAGAAACACACTCTGCTTTAGAGAAAAGAGCACTCTTCTACTCTACTGTGTTTCCTATAGGGCCAGAACAGTGAGCTTGCTCAGAACAAAAGAACAGTGCTTCCTACACACGGGCCATATCTAGTTCAACTCTGCTTAGGAAACTGACAAGAACAGTAGCTCCTCTTCAGTCCGATACACTGTACTTGCTGGGAACAGACGCGAGTGCTATTTGCACTGTATATGGCAATGGGAGCACAATAGGGACTTTCCTTACCAGAAAACAACTCTTGCTCATAGGACCAGAAAGTGCATGTGATTCAACTCCATTTCGGTGTGGGAAACAAATGCTAGCTCGCCTTACATGAAACACTCTCTGCTTTTGAGAAAAGAGCACTCGTCTACTCTACTGTCTTTCATATGGGGTCCAAACAGTGAGCTTGTTCAGAACAAAAGAACTGTGCTTCCTACACACATGGGCCATATCTAGTTCACCTCTGCTTAGGAAACTGAAAAGAACAGTAGATCCTATTCAGTCCAATACACTGTGCTTGCTGGGAACAGACGCGAGTGCTATTTGCACTGTGTATGGCAATGGGAGCACAATAGTGACTCGTCTTACCAGAAAACAACTCTTGCTCTTAGGACAAAAAACTGCATGTGACTCAACACCATTTAGGACTGGGAAACAAACGCTAGCTCACCTTACAAGAAACACAGTCTGCTTTTGAGAAAAGAGCACTCTTCTACTCTACTGTGTTTCCTATGGGGTCCAAACAGTGAGCTTGCTCAGAACAAAAAAAATTGTGCTTCCTACACACACGGCCATATCTAGTTCAAGTCTGCTTAGGAACCTGACAAGAACAGTAGATCCTCTTCAGTCCAATACACTGTACTTGCTGGCAACAGACGCCAGTGCTATTTGTCCTGTGTATGGCAATGGCAGCGCGATAGTGACTTTCCTTACCAGAAAACAACTCTTGCTCATAGTACCAGAAACTGCATGGGATTCAACTCCATTTAGGACTGGGAAACAAACGCTAGCTCGCCTTACAAGAAACACACTCTGCTTTTGAGAAAAGTGCACTCTTCTACTCTACTGTGTTTCCTATCGGGTCCCAACAGTGAGCTTGCTCTGAACTAAAGAACTGTGCTTCCTACACACACGGGCCATATCTAGTTCAACTCTGCTTAGGAAACTGACAAGAACAATAGTTCCCCTTTAGTCCAATACACTGTACTTGCTGGGAACAGACGCCAGTGCTATTTGTCCTGTGTATGGCAATGACAGCGCAATAGTTATTATTCTTACCATATAACAACTCTTGCTCGTAGGACCAGAAACTGCATGTGTTTCAACTCCATTTAGGATTGGGAAACAAACGCTAGCTCGCCTTACAAGAATCACACTCTGCTTTAGAGAAAAGAGCACTCTTCTACTCTACTGTGTTTCCTATAGGGCCAGAACGGTGAGCTTGCTCAGAACAAAAGAACTGTGCTTCCTACACACGGACCATATCTAGTTCAACTCTGCTTAGGAAACTGAGAAGGACAGTAGCTCCTCTTCAGTCCAATACACTGTACTTGCTTTGAACAGACGCGAGTGCTCTTTGCACTGTGTATGGCAATGGGAGCGCAATAGTGACTTTCCTTACCAGAAAACAACTCTTGCTCATACGACCAGAAACTGCATGTGATTCAACTCCATTTAGGACTGCGAAACAAACGCTAGCTCGCCTTACAAGAAACACAGTCTGCTTTTGAGTAAAGAGCACTCTTCTACTCTACTGTGTTTCCTATGGGGTCCAAACAGTGAGCTTGCTCAGAAAAAAAAAAAACTGTGCTTCCTACACACACGGCCATATCTAGTTCAAGTCTGCATAGGAACCTGACAAGAACAGTAGAACCTTTTCAGTCCAATACACTGTACTTGCTGGCAACAGACGCCAGTGCTATTTGTCCTGTGTATGACAATGGCAGCGCAATAGTGACTTTCCTTACCAGAAAACAACTCTTGCTCATAGTACCAGAAATTGCATGGGATTCAACTCCATTTAGGACTGGGAAACAAACGCTAGCTCGCCTTACAAGAAACACACTCTGTTTAGAGAAAGGAGCACTCTTCTAGTCTACTGTGTTTCCTATGGGGTCCAAACAGTGAGCTTGCTCAGAACAAAAGAACTGTGCTTCCTACACACACGGACCATATGTAGTTCAACTCTGATTAGGAACCTGACAAGAACAGTAGCTCCTCTTCAGTCCAACACTGTACTTGCTGGGAACAGACGAGAGTGCTATTTGCAGTGTGTGTGGCAACGGGAGCGCAATAGTGACTTTCCTTACCAGAAAACAACTCTTGCTTGTAGGACCAGAAACTGCATGTGATTCAACTCCATTTAGGACTAAGAAACAAACGCTAGCTCGCCTTACAAGAAACACAGTCTGCTTTTGAATAAAGCGCACTCTTCTACTCTACTGTGTTTCCTATGGGGTCCAAACAGTGAGCTTGCTCAGAACAAAAAAAACTGTGCTTCCTACACACACAGCCATATCTAGTTCAAGTCTGCTTAGGAACCTGACAAGAACAGTAGATCCTTTTCAGTCCAATACACTGTACTTGCTGGCAACAGACGCCAGTGCTATTTGTCCTGTGTATGACAATGGCAGCGCAATAGTGACTTTCCTTACCAGAAAACAACTCTTGCTCATAGTACCAGAAATTGCATGGGATTCAACTCCATTTAGGACTGGGAAACAAACGCTAGCTCGCCTTAAAAGAAACAAACTCTGTTTAGAGAAAGGAGCACTCTTCTACTCTACTGTGTTTCCTATGGGGTCCGAACAGTGAGCTTGCTCAGAACAAAAGAACTGTGCTTCCTACACACATGGGCCATATCTAGTTCACCTCTGCTTAGGAAACTGAAAAGAACAGTAGATCCTATTCAGTCCAATACACTGTACTTGCTGGGAACAGACGCGAGTGCAATTTGCACTGTGTATGGCAATGGGAGCACAATAGTGACTCGTCCTACCAGAAAACAACTCTTGTTCGTAGGACAGAAAACTGCATGTGACTCAACACCATTTAGGACTGGGAAACAAACTCTAGCTTGCCTTACAAGAAACACACTCTGCCTTTGAGAAAAGAGCACTCTTCTTCTCTACTGTGTTTCCAATAGGGCCAGAACGGTGAGCTAGCTCAGAACAAAAGAACTGTGCTTCCTACACACACGGGCCATATCTAGTTCAACTCTGCTTAGGAACCTGACAAGAACAGTAGATCCCCTTTAGTCCAATACACTGTACTTGCTGGGAACAGACGCCAGTGCTATTTGTCCTGTGTATGGCAAAGGCAGCGCAATAGTGACTATTCTTACCATAAAACCACTCTTGTTCGTAGGACCAGAAACTGCATGTGTTTCAACTCCATTTAGGACTGGGAAACAAACGCTAGCTGCCTTACAAGAAACACACTCTGCTTTAGAGAAAAGAGCACTCTTCTACTCTACTGTGTTTCCTATAGGGCCAGAACAGTGAGCTTGCTCAGAACAAAAGAACTGTGCTTCCTACACACGGGCCATATCTAGTTCAACTCTGCTTAGGAAACTGACAAGAACAGTAGCTCCTCTTCAGTTCGATACACTGTACTTGCTGGGAACAGACGCGAGTGCTATTTGCACTGTATATGGCAATGGGAGCACAATAGGGACTTTCCTTACCAGAAAACAACTCTTGCTCATAGGACCAGAAAGTGCATGTGATTCAACTCCATTTAGGACTGGGAAACAAATGCTAGCTCGCCTTACATGAAACACACTCTGCTTTTGAGAAAAGAGCACTCGTCTACTCTACTGTCTTTCATATGGGGTCCAAACAGTGAGCTTGTTCAGAACAAAAGAACTGTGCTTCCTACACACATGGGCCATATCTAGTTCACCTCTGCTTAGGAAACTGAAAAGAACAGTAGATCCTATTCAGTCCAATACACTGTACTTGCTGGGAACAGACGCGAGTGCTATTTGCACTGTGTATGGCAATGGGAGCACAATAGTGACTCGTCTTACCAGAAAACAACTCTTGCTCGTAGGACAAAAAACTGCATGTGACTCAACACCATTTAGGACTGGGAAACAAACGCTAGCTCACCTTACAAGAAACACAGTCTGCTTTTGAGAAAAGAGCACTCTTCTACTCTACTGTGTTTCCTATGGGGTCCAAACAGTGAGCTTGCTCTGAACAAAAGAACTGTGCTTCCTACACACACGGGCCATATCTAGTTCAACTCTGCTTAGGAAACTGACAAGAACAGTAGATCCCCTTTAGTCCAATACACTGTACTTGCTGGGAACAGACGCCAGTGCTATTTGTCCTGTGTATGGCAATGTCAGCGCAATAGTGATTATTCTTACCATAAAAAAACTCTTGCTCGTAGGACCAGAAACTGCATGTGTTTCAACTCCATTTAGGATTGGGAAACAAACGCTAGCTCGCCTTACAAGAATCACACTCTGCTTTAGAGAAAAGAGCACTCTTCTACTCTACTGTGTTTCCTATAGTGCCAGAACGGTGAGCTTGCTCAGAACAAAAAAACTGTGCTTCCTACACACGGACCATATCTAGTTCAACTCTGCTTAGGAAACTGAGAAGAACAGTAGCTCCTCTTCAGTCCAATACACTGTACTTGCTTTGAACAGACGCGAGTGCTATTTGCACTGTGTATGGCAATGGGAGCGCAATAGTGACTTTCCTTACCAGAAAACAACTCTTGCTCGTACTACCAGAAACTGCATGTGATTCAACTCCATTTAGGACTGCGAAACAAACGCTAGCTCGCCTTACAAGAAACACAGTCTGCTTTTGAGTAAAGAGCAATCTTCTACTCTACTGTGTTTCCTGTGGGGTCCAAACAGTGAGCTTGCTCAGAACAAAAAAAACTGTGCTTCCTACACACACGGCCATATCTAGTTCAAGTCTGCTTAGGAATCTGACAAGAACAGTAGATCCTTTTCAGTCCAATACACTGTACTTGCTGGCAACAGACGCCAGTGCTATTTGTCCTGTGTATGACAATGGCAGCGCAATAGTGACTTTCCTTCCCAGAAAACAACTCTTGCTCATAGTACCAGAAATTGCATGGGATTCATCTCCATTTAGGACTGGGAAACAAACGCTAGCTCGCCTTACAAGAAACACACTCTGTTTAGAGAAAGGAGCACTCTTCTAGTCTACTGTGTTTCCTATGGGGTCCAAACAGTGAGCTTGCTCAGAACAAAAGAACTGTGCTTCCTACACACACGGACCATATGTAGTTCAACTCTGATTAGGAACCTGACAAGAACAGTAGCTCCTCTTCAGTCCAACACTGTACTTGCTGGGAACAGACGCGAGTGCTATTTGCACTGTGTATGGCAATGGGAGCACAATAGTGACTCGTCTTACCAGAAAACAACTCTAGCTCATAGGACAAAAAACTGCATGTGATTCAACTCCATTTAAGACTGGGAAACAAACGCTACCTCGCCTTACATGAAACACACTCTGCTTTTCAGAAAAGAGCACTCTTCTACTCTACTGTGTTTCCTATGGGGTCCGAACAGTGAGCTTGCTCAGAACAAAAGAACTGTGCTTCCTACACACATGGGCCATATCTAGTTCACCTCTGCTTAGGAAACTGAAAAGAACAGTAGATCCTATTCAGTCCAATACACTGTGCTTGCTGGGAACAGACGCGAGTGCTATTTGCACTGTGTATGGCAATGGGAGCACACTAGTGACTTTCCTTACCAGAAAACAACTCTTGCTCATAGGACCAGAAACTGCATGTGACTCAACACCATTTAGGACTGGAAATCAAACGCTAGCTTGCCCTTTAAGAAACACACTCTGCTTTTGAGAAAAGAGCACTCTTCTACTCTACTGTGTTTCCTAAAGAACCAGAACATTGAGCTTGCTCAGAACATAAGAACTGAGCTTCCTACACACACGGGCCATATCTAGTTCAACTCTGCTTAGGAAACTGACAAGAACAGTAGCTCCTCTTCTGTCCTATACACTGTACTTGCTGGGAACAGACGCCAGGGCTATTTGCACTGTGTATGGCAATGGGAGTGCAATAGTGACTTTCCTTACCAGAAAACAACTCTTGCTCATAGGACCAGAAACTGCATGTGATTCAACTCCATTTAGGACTGGGAAACAAACGCTAGCTCGCCTTATATGAAACACACTCTGCTTTTGATAAAAGAGCACTCTTCTACTCTACTGTGTTTTCTATCGGGTCCGAACAGTGATCTTGCTCTGAACAAAAGAACTGTGCTTCCTACACACACGGGCCATATCTAGTTCAACTCTGCTTAGGAAACTGACAAGAACAGTAGATCCCCTTTAGTCCAATACACTGTACTTGCTGGGAACAGAGGCCAGTGCTATTTGTCCTGTGTATGGCAATGTCAGTGCAATAGTGATTATTCTTACCATAAAACAACTCTTGCTCGTAGGACCAGAAACTGCATGTGTTTCAACTCCAATTAGGACTGGGAAACAAACGCTACCTCGCCTTACGAGAAACACACTCTGCTTTAGGGAAAGGAGCACTCTTCTAGTCTACTGTGTTTCCTATGGGGTCCAAACAGTGAGCTTGCTCAGAACAAAAGAACTGTGCTTCGTACACACACAGACCATATGTAGTTCAACTCTGATTAGGAACCTGACAAGGACAGCAGCTCCTATTCAGTCCAACACTGTCCTTGCTGGGAACAGACGCGAGTGCTATTTGCACTGTGTATGGCAATGGGAGCGCAATAGTGACTTTCCTTACCAGAAAACAACTCTTGTTCGTAGGACCAGAAACTGCATGTGATTCCACTCCATTTAGGACTAGGAAACAAACGCTAGCTTCCCCTACAAGAAAAACACTCTGCTTTAGAGAAAAGAGCACTCTTCTACTCTACTGTGTTTCCTATAGGGCCAGAACAGTGAGCTTGCTCAGAACATAAGAACTGAGCTTCCTACACACACGGGCCATATCTAGTTCAACTCTGCTTAGGAAACTGACAAGAACAGTAGCTCCTCTTCAGTCCGATACACTGTACTTGCTGGGAACAGATGCCAGTGCTATTTGCACTGTGTATGGCAATGGGAGTGCAATAGTGACTTTCCTCACCAGAAAACAACTCTTGCTCATAGGACCAGAAACTGCATGTGATTCAACTCCACTTAGGACTGGGAAACAAACGCTACCTCGCCTTACATGAAACACACTCTGCTTTTGAGAAAAGAGCACTCTTCTACTCTACTGTGTTTCCTATGGGGTCCGAACAGTGAGCTTGCTCAGAACAAAGAACTGTGTTTCCTACACACATGGGCCTTATCTAGTTCACCTCTGCTTAGGAAACTGAAAAGAACAGTAGATCCTCTTCAGTCCGATACACTGTACTTGCTGGGAACAGACGCCAGTGCTATTTGCACTGTGTATGGCAATGGGAGTGCAATAGTGACTTTCCTTACCAGAAAACAACTCTTGCTCATAGGACCAGAAACTGCATGTGATTCAACTCCACTTAGGACTGGGAAACAAACGCTACCTCGCCTTACATGAAACACACTCTGCTTTTGAGAAAAGAGCACTCTTCTACTCTACTGTGTTTCCTATGGGGTCCGAACAGTGAGCTTGCTCAGAACAAAGAACTGTGCTTCCTACACACATGGGCCTTATCTAGTTCACCTCTGCTTAGGAAACTGAAAAGAACAGTAGATCCTCTTCAGTCCAATACACTGTACTTGCTGGGAACAGACGCGAGTGCTATTTGCACTGTGTATGGCAATGGGAGCAAAATAGTGACTCGTCTTACCAGAAAACAACTCTTGCTCGTAGGACAAAAAACTGTATGTTACTCAACTCCATTTAGGACTGGGAATCAAAATCTAGCTCGCCTTACAAGAAACACACTCTGCTTTTGAGAAAAGAGCACTCTTCTACTCTACTGTGTTACCCATAGGGCCAGAACGGTGAGCTTGCTCAGAACAAAAGAACTGTGCTTCCTACCCACACGGGCCATATCTAGTTCAACTCTGCTTAGGAAACTGACAAGAACAGTAGCTCCTGTTCAGTCCGATACACTGTACTTGCTGGGAACAGACGCGAGTGCTATTTGCACTGTATATGGCAATGGGAGCGCAATAGCGACTTTCCCTACCAGAAACCAACTCTTGCTCGTAGGTCCAGAAAGTGCATGTGATTCAACTCCATTTAGGACTGGGAAACAAATGCTAGCTTTCCTTACATGAAACACACACTGCTTTTGAGAAAAGAGCACTCTTCTACTCTACTGTGTTTCCTATGGGGTCCAAACAGTGAGCTTGCTCAGAACAAAAGAACTGTGCTTCCTACACACATGGGCCATATCTAGTTCAACTCTGCTTAGGAAACTGACAAGAACAGTAGATCCCCTTTAGTCCAATACACTGTACTTGCTGGGAAGAGACGCCAGTGCTATTTGTCCTGTGTATGGCAATGTCAGCGCAATAGTGATTATTCTTACCATAAAACAACTCTTGCTCGTAGGACCAGAAACTGCATGTGTTTCAACTCCATTTAGGACTGGGAAACAAACGCTAGCTCGCCTTACAAGAATCACACTCTTCTTTAGAGAAAAGAGCACTCTTCTACTCTACTGTGTTTCCTATAGGGCCAGAACGGTGAGCTTGCTCAGAACAAAAGAACTGTGCTTCCTACACACGGACCATATCTAGTTCAACTCTGCTTAGGAAACTGAGAAGAACAGTAGCTCCTCTTCAGTCCAATACACTGTACTTGCTTTGAACAGACGCGAGTGCTATTTGCACTGTGTATGGCAATGGGAGCGCAATAGTGACTTTCCTTACCAGAAAACAACTCTTGCTTGTACGACCAGAAACTGCATGGGATTCAACTCCATTTAGGACTGGGAAACAAACGCTATCTCGCCTTACAAGAAACACACTCTGTTTAGAGAAAGGAGCACTCTTCTAATCTACTGTGTTTCCTATGGGGTCCAAACAGTGAGCTTGCTCAGAACAAAAGAACTGTGCTTCCTACACACACGGACCATATGTAGTTCAACTCTGATTAGGAACCTGACAAGAACAGTAGCTCCTCTTCAGTCCAACACTGTACTTGCTGGGAACAGACGAGAGTGCTATTTGCAGTGTGTGTGGCAATGGGAGCACAATAGTGACTTTCCTTACCAGAAAACAACTCTTGCTTGTAGGACCAGAAACTTCATGTGATTCAACTCCATTTAGGACTAAGAAACAAACGCTAGCTTGCCTTACAAGAAACACACTCTGCTATAGAGAAAAGAGCACTCTTCTACTCTACTGTGTTTCATATAGGGCCAGAACAGTGAGCTTGCTCAAAACATAAGAACTGAGCTTCCTACACACACGGGCCATATCTAGTTCAACTCTGTTTAGGAAACTGACAAGAACAGTAGCTCCTCTTCAGTCCAATACACTGTACTTGCTGGGAACAGACGCCAGTGCTATTTGTACTGTGTATGGCAAAGGCAGTGCAATAGTGACTTTCCTCACCAGAAAACAATTCTTGCTCATAGGACCAGAAAGTGCATGTGATTCAACTCCATTTAAGACTGGGAAACAAATGCTACCTCGCCTTACATGAAACACACTCTGCTTTTGAGAAAAGAGCACTCTTCTACTCTACTGTGTTTCCTATGGGGTCCGAACAGTGAGCTTGCTCAGAACAAAAGAACTGTGCTTCCTACACACATGGGCCATATCTAGTTCACCTCTGCTTAGGAAACTGAAAAGAACAGTAGATCCTATTCAGTCCAACACACTGTACTTGCTGGGAACAGACGCGAGTGCAATTTGCACTGTGTATGGCAATGGGAGCACAATAGTGACTCGTCCTACCAGAAAACAACTCTTGTTCGTAGGACAAAAAAACTGCATGTGACTCAACACCATTTAGGACTGGGAAACAAACTCTAGCTCGCCTTACAAGAAACACACTCTGCCTTTGAGAAAAGAGCACTCTTCTACTCTACTGTGTTTCCCAAAGGGCCAGAACGGTGAGCTTGCTCAGAACAAAAGAACTGTGCTTCCTACACACACGGGCCATATCTAGTTCAACTCTGCTTAGGAACCTGACAAGAACAGTAGATCCCCTTTAGTCCAATACACTGTACTTGCTGGGAACAGACGCCAGTGCTATTTGTCCTGTGTAAGGCAAAGGCAGCGCAATAGTGACTATTCTTACCATAAAACCACTCTTGCTCGTAGGACCAGAAACTGCATGTGTTTCAACACCATTTAGGACTGGGAAACAAACGCTAGCTGCCTTACAAGAAACACACTCTGCTTTAGAGAAAAGAGCACTCTTCTACTCTACTGTGTTTCCTATAGGGCCAGAACAGTGAGCTTGCTCAGAACAAAAGAACAGTGCTTCCTACACACGGGCCATATCTAGTTCAACTCTGCTTAGGAAACTGACAAGAACAGTAGCTCCTCTTCAGTCCGATACACTGTACTTGCTGGGAACAGACGCGAGTGCTATTTGCACTGTATATGGCAATGGGAGCACAATAGGGACTTTCCTTACCAGAAAACAACTCTTGCTCATAGGACCAGAAAGTGCATGTGATTCAACTCCATTTCGGTGTGGGAAACAAATGCTAGCTCGCCTTACATGAAACACTCTCTGCTTTTGAGAAAAGAGCACTCGTCTACTCTACTGTCTTTCATATGGGGTCCAAACAGTGAGCTTGTTCAGAACAAAAGAACTGTGCTTCCTACACACATGGGCCATATCTAGTTCACCTCTGCTTAGGAAACTGAAAAGAACAGTAGATCCTATTCAGTCCAATACACTGTGCTTGCTGGGAACAGACGCGAGTGCTATTTGCACTGTGTATGGCAATGGGAGCACAATAGTGACTCGTCTTACCAGAAAACAACTCTTGCTCTTAGGACAAAAAACTGCATGTGACTCAACACCATTTAGGACTGGGAAACAAACGCTAGCTCACCTTACAAGAAACACAGTCTGCTTTTGAGAAAAGAGCACTCTTCTACTCTACTGTGTTTCCTATGGGGTCCAAACAGTGAGCTTGCTCAGAACAAAAAAAATTGTGCTTCCTACACACACGGCCATATCTAGTTCAAGTCTGCTTAGGAACCTGACAAGAACAGTAGATCCTCTTCAGTCCAATACACTGTACTTGCTGGCAACAGACGCCAGTGCTATTTGTCCTGTGTATGGCAATGGCAGCGCGATAGTGACTTTCCTTACCAGAAAACAACTCTTGCTCATAGTACCAGAAACTGCATGGGATTCAACTCCATTTAGGACTGGGAAACAAACGCTAGCTCGCCTTACAAGAAACACACTCTGCTTTTGAGAAAAGTGCACTCTTCTACTCTACTGTGTTTCCTATCGGGTCCCAACAGTGAGCTTGCTCTGAACTAAAGAACTGTGCTTCCTACACACACGGGCCATATCTAGTTCAACTCTGCTTAGGAAACTGACAAGAACAATAGTTCCCCTTTAGTCCAATACACTGTACTTGCTGGGAACAGACGCCAGTGCTATTTGTCCTGTGTATGGCAATGACAGCGCAATAGTTATTATTCTTACCATATAACAACTCTTGCTCGTAGGACCAGAAACTGCATGTGTTTCAACTCCATTTAGGATTGGGAAACAAACGCTAGCTCGCCTTACAAGAATCACACTCTGCTTTAGAGAAAAGAGCACTCTTCTACTCTACTGTGTTTCCTATAGGGCCAGAACGGTGAGCTTGCTCAGAACAAAAGAACTGTGCTTCCTACACACGGACCATATCTAGTTCAACTCTGCTTAGGAAACTGAGAAGGACAGTAGCTCCTCTTCAGTCCAATACACTGTACTTGCTTTGAACAGACGCGAGTGCTCTTTGCACTGTGTATGGCAATGGGAGCGCAATAGTGACTTTCCTTACCAGAAAACAACTCTTGCTCATACGACCAGAAACTGCATGTGATTCAACTCCATTTAGGACTGCGAAACAAACGCTAGCTCGCCTTACAAGAAACACAGTCTGCTTTTGAGTAAAGAGCACTCTTCTACTCTACTGTGTTTCCTATGGGGTCCAAACAGTGAGCTTGCTCAGAAAAAAAAAAAACTGTGCTTCCTACACACACGGCCATATCTAGTTCAAGTCTGCTTAGGAACCTGACAAGAACAGTAGAACCTTTTCAGTCCAATACACTGTACTTGCTGGCAACAGACGCCAGTGCTATTTGTCCTGTGTATGACAATGGCAGCGCAATAGTGACTTTCCTTACCAGAAAACAACTCTTGCTCATAGTACCAGAAATTGCATGGGATTCAACTCCATTTAGGACTGGGAAACAAACGCTAGCTCGCCTTACAAGAAACACACTCTGTTTAGAGAAAGGAGCACTCTTCTAGTCTACTGTGTTTCCTATGGGGTCCAAACAGTGAGCTTGCTCAGAACAAAAGAACTGTGCTTCCTACACACACGGACCATATGTAGTTCAACTCTGATTAGGAACCTGACAAGAACAGTAGCTCCTCTTCAGTCCAACACTGTACTTGCTGGGAACAGACGAGAGTGCTATTTGCAGTGTGTGTGGCAACGGGAGCGCAATAGTGACTTTCCTTACCAGAAAACAACTCTTGCTTGTAGGACCAGAAACTGCATGTGATTCAACTCCATTTAGGACTAAGAAACAAACGCTAGCTCGCCTTACAAGAAACACAGTCTGCTTTTGAATAAAGCGCACTCTTCTACTCTACTGTGTTTCCTATGGGGTCCAAACAGTGAGCTTGCTCAGAACAAAAAAAACTGTGCTTCCTACACACACAGCCATATCTAGTTCAAGTCTGCTTAGGAACCTGACAAGAACAGTAGATCCTTTTCAGTCCAATACACTGTACTTGCTGGCAACAGACGCCAGTGCTATTTGTCCTGTGTATGACAATGGCAGCGCAATAGTGACTTTCCTTACCAGAAAACAACTCTTGCTCATAGTACCAGAAATTGCATGGGATTCAACTCCATTTAGGACTGGGAAACAAACGCTAGCTCGCCTTAAAAGAAACAAACTCTGTTTAGAGAAAGGAGCACTCTTCTACTCTACTGTGTTTCCTATGGGGTCCGAACAGTGAGCTTGCTCAGAACAAAAGAACTGTGCTTCCTACACACATGGGCCATATCTAGTTCACGTCTGCTTAGGAAACTGAAAAGAACAGTAGATCCTATTCAGTCCAATACACTGTACTTGCTGGGAACAGACGCGAGTGCAATTTGCACTGTGTATGGCAATGGGAGCACAATAGTGACTCGTCCTACCAGAAAACAACTCTTGTTCGTAGGACAGAAAACTGCATGTGACTCAACACCATTTAGGACTGGGAAACAAACTCTAGCTTGCCTTACAAGAAACACACTCTGCCTTTGAGAAAAGAGCACTCTTCTTCTCTACTGTGTTTCCAATAGGGCCAGAACGGTGAGCTAGCTCAGAACAAAAGAACTGTGCTTCCTACACACACGGGCCATATCTAGTTCAACTCTGCTTAGGAACCTGACAAGAACAGTAGATCCCCTTTAGTCCAATACACTGTACTTGCTGGGAACAGACGCCAGTGCTATTTGTCCTGTGTATGGCAAAGGCAGCGCAATAGTGACTATTCTTACCATAAAACCACTCTTGTTCGTAGGACCAGAAACTGCATGTGTTTCAACTCCATTTAGGACTGGGAAACAAACGCTAGCTGCCTTACAAGAAACACACTCTGCTTTAGAGAAAAGAGCACTCTTCTACTCTACTGTGTTTCCTATAGGGCCAGAACAGTGAGCTTGCTCAGAACAAAAGAACTGTGCTTCCTACACACGGGCCATATCTAGTTCAACTCTGCTTAGGAAACTGACAAGAACAGTAGCTCCTCTTCAGTTCGATACACTGTACTTGCTGGGAACAGACGCGAGTGCTATTTGCACTGTATATGGCAATGGGAGCACAATAGGGACTTTCCTTACCAGAAAACAACTCTTGCTCATAGGACCAGAAAGTGCATGTGATTCAACTCCATTTAGGACTGGGAAACAAATGCTAGCTCGCCTTACATGAAACACACTCTGCTTTTGAGAAAAGAGCACTCGTCTACTCTACTGTCTTTCATATGGGGTCCAAACAGTGAGCTTGTTCAGAACAAAAGAACTGTGCTTCCTACACACATGGGCCATATCTAGTTCACCTCTGCTTAGGAAACTGAAAAGAACAGTAGATCCTATTCAGTCCAATACACTGTACTTGCTGGGAACAGACGCGAGTGCTATTTGCACTGTGTATGGCAATGGGAGCACAATAGTGACTCGTCTTACCAGAAAACAACTCTTGCTCGTAGGACAAAAAACTGCATGTGACTCAACACCATTTAGGACTGGGAAACAAACGCTAGCTCACCTTACAAGAAACACAGTCTGCTTTTGAGAAAAGAGCACTCTTCTACTCTACTGTGTTTCCTATGGGGTCCAAACAGTGAGCTTGCTCTGAACAAAAGAACTGTGCTTCCTACACACACGGGCCATATCTAGTTCAACTCTGCTTAGGAAACTGACAAGAACAGTAGATCCCCTTTAGTCCAATACACTGTACTTGCTGGGAACAGACGCCAGTGCTATTTGTCCTGTGTATGGCAATGTCAGCGCAATAGTGATTATTCTTACCATAAAAAAACTCTTGCTCGTAGGACCAGAAACTGCATGTGTTTCAACTCCATTTAGGATTGGGAAACAAACGCTAGCTCGCCTTACAAGAATCACACTCTGCTTTAGAGAAAAGAGCACTCTTCTACTCTACTGTGTTTCCTATAGTGCCAGAACGGTGAGCTTGCTCAGAACAAAAAAACTGTGCTTCCTACACACGGACCATATCTAGTTCAACTCTGCTTAGGAAACTGAGAAGAACAGTAGCTCCTCTTCAGTCCAATACACTGTACTTGCTTTGAACAGACGCGAGTGCTATTTGCACTGTGTATGGCAATGGGAGCGCAATAGTGACTTTCCTTACCAGAAAACAACTCTTGCTCGTACTACCAGAAACTGCATGTGATTCAACTCCATTTAGGACTGCGAAACAAACGCTAGCTCGCCTTACAAGAAACACAGTCTGCTTTTGAGTAAAGAGCAATCTTCTACTCTACTGTGTTTCCTGTGGGGTCCAAACAGTGAGCTTGCTCAGAACAAAAAAAACTGTGCTTCCTACACACACGGCCATATCTAGTTCAAGTCTGCTTAGGAATCTGACAAGAACAGTAGATCCTTTTCAGTCCAATACACTGTACTTGCTGGCAACAGACGCCAGTGCTATTTGTCCTGTGTATGACAATGGCAGCGCAATAGTGACTTTCCTTCCCAGAAAACAACTCTTGCTCATAGTACCAGAAATTGCATGGGATTCATCTCCATTTAGGACTGGGAAACAAACGCTAGCTCGCCTTACAAGAAACACACTCTGTTTAGAGAAAGGAGCACTCTTCTAGTCTACTGTGTTTCCTATGGGGTCCAAACAGTGAGCTTGCTCAGAACAAAAGAACTGTGCTTCCTACACACACGGACCATATGTAGTTCAACTCTGATTAGGAACCTGACAAGAACAGTAGCTCCTCTTCAGTCCAACACTGTACTTGCTGGGAACAGACGCGAGTGCTATTTGCACTGTGTATGGCAATGGGAGCACAATAGTGACTCGTCTTACCAGAAAACAACTCTAGCTCATAGGACAAAAAACTGCATGTGATTCAACTCCATTTAAGACTGGGAAACAAACGCTACCTCGCCTTACATGAAACACACTCTGCTTTTCAGAAAAGAGCACTCTTCTACTCTACTGTGTTTCCTATGGGGTCCGAACAGTGAGCTTGCTCAGAACAAAAGAACTGTGCTTCCTACACACATGGGCCATATCTAGTTCACCTCTGCTTAGGAAACTGAAAAGAACAGTAGATCCTATTCAGTCCAATACACTGTGCTTGCTGGGAACAGACGCGAGTGCTATTTGCACTGTGTATGGCAATGGGAGCACACTAGTGACTTTCCTTACCAGAAAACAACTCTTGCTCATAGGACCAGAAACTGCATGTGACTCAACACCATTTAGGACTGGAAATCAAACGCTAGCTTGCCCTTTAAGAAACACACTCTGCTTTTGAGAAAAGAGCACTCTTCTACTCTACTGTGTTTCCTAAAGAACCAGAACATTGAGCTTGCTCAGAACATAAGAACTGAGCTTCCTACACACACGGGCCATATCTAGTTCAACTCTGCTTAGGAAACTGACAAGAACAGTAGCTCCTCTTCTGTCCTATACACTGTACTTGCTGGGAACAGACGCCAGGGCTATTTGCACTGTGTATGGCAATGGGAGTGCAATAGTGACTTTCCTTACCAGAAAACAACTCTTGCTCATAGGACCAGAAACTGCATGTGATTCAACTCCATTTAGGACTGGGAAACAAACGCTAGCTCGCCTTATATGAAACACACTCTGCTTTTGATAAAAGAGCACTCTTCTACTCTACTGTGTTTTCTATCGGGTCCGAACAGTGATCTTGCTCTGAACAAAAGAACTGTGCTTCCTACACACACGGGCCATATCTAGTTCAACTCTGCTTAGGAAACTGACAAGAACAGTAGATCCCCTTTAGTCCAATACACTGTACTTGCTGGGAACAGAGGCCAGTGCTATTTGTCCTGTGTATGGCAATGTCAGTGCAATAGTGATTATTCTTACCATAAAACAACTCTTGCTCGTAGGACCAGAAACTGCATGTGTTTCAACTCCATTTAGGACTGGGAAACAAACGCTAGCTCGCCTTACAAGAATCACACTCTGCTTTAGAGAAAAGAGCACTCTTCTACTCTACTGTGTTTCCTATAGGGCCAGAACGGTGAGCTTGCTCAGAACAAAAGAACTGTGCTTCCTACACACGGACCATATCTAGTTCAACTCTGCTTAGGAAACTGAGAAGAACAGTAGCTCCTCTTCAGTCCAATACACTGTACTTGCTTTGAACAGACGCGAGTGCTATTTGCACTGTGTATGGCAATGGGAGCACAATAGTGACTTTCCTTACCAGAAAACAACTCTTGCTCGTACGACCAGAAACTGCATGTGATTCAACTCCATTTATGACTGCGAAACAAACGCTAGCTCACCTTACAAGAAACATAGTCTGCTTTTGAATAAAGAGCACTCTTCTACTCTACTGTGTTTCCTATGGGGTCCAAACAGTGAGCTTGCTCAGAACAAAAAAAACTGTGCTTCCTACACACACGGCCATATCTAGTTCAAGTCTGCTTAGGAACCTGACAAGAACAGTAGATCCTTTTCAGTCCAATACACTGTACTTGCTGGCAACAGACGCCAGTGCTATTTGTCCTGTGTATGACAATGGCAGCGCAATAGTGACTTTCCTTACCAGAAAACAACTCTTGCTCATAGTACCAGAAATTGCATGGGATTCAACTCCATTTAGGACTGGGAAACAAACGCTAGCTTGCCTTACAAGAAACACACTCTGTTTAGAGAAAGGAGCACTCTTCTAGTCTACTGTGTTTCCTATGGGGTCCAAACAGTGAGCTTGCTCAGAACAAAAGAACTGTGCTTCCTACACACACGGACCATATGTAGTTCAACTCTGATTAGGAACCTGACAAGAACAGTAGCTCCTCTTCAGTCCAACACTGTACTTGCTGGGAACAGACGAGAGTGCTATTTGCACTGTATGGCAATGGGAGCGCAATAGTGACTTTCCTTACCAGAAAACAACTCTTGCTTGTAGGACCAGAAACTGCATGTGATTCAACTCCATTTAGGACTAAGAAACAAACGCTAGCTCGCCTTACAATAAACACACTCTGCTATAGAGAAAAGAGCACTCTTGTACTCTACTGTGTTTCATATAGGGCCAGAACAGTGAGCTTGCTCAAAACATAAGAACTGAGCTTCCTACACACACGGGCCATATCTAGTTCAACTCTGTTTAGGAAACTGACAAGAACAGTAGCTCCTCTTCAGTCCAATACACTGTATTTGCTGGGAACAGACGCCAGTGCTATTTGTACTGTGTATGGCAAAGGGAGTGCAATAGTGACTTTCCTCACCAGAAAACAATTCTTGCTCATAGGACCAGAAAGTGCATGTGATTCAACTCCATTTAAGACTGGGAAACAAACGCTACCTCGCCTTACATGAAACACACTCTGCTTTTGAGAAAAGAGCACTCTTCTACTCTACTGTGTTTCCTATGGGGTCCGAACAGTGAGCTTGCTCAGAACAAAAGAACTGTGCTTCCTACACACATGGGCCATATCTAGTTCACCTCTGCTTAGGAAACTGAAAAAAACAGTAGATCCTATTCAGTCCAATACACTGTATTTGCTGGCAACAGACGCGAGTGCAATTTGCACTGTGTATGGCAATGGGAGCACACTAGTGACTCGTCTTACCAGAAAACAACTCTTGCTCGTAGGACAAAAAACTGCATGTGACTCAACACCATTAAGACTGGGAAACAAACTCTAGCTCGCCTTACAAGAAACACACTCTGCCTTTGAGAAAAGAGCACTCTTCTACTCTACTGTGTTTCCCATAGGGCCAGAACGGTAAGCTTGCTCAGAACAAAAGAACTGTGCTTCCTACACACACGGGCCATATCTAGTTCAACTCTGCTTAGGAACCTGACAAGAACAGTAGATCCCCTTTAGTCCAATACACTGTACTTGCTGGGAACAGACGCCAGTGCTATTTGTCCTGTGTATGGCAAAGGCAGCGCAATAGTGACTATTCTTTCCATAAAACCACTCTTGCTCGTAGGACCAGAAACTGCATGTGTTTCAACTCCATTTAGGACTGGGAAACAAACGCTAGCTGCCTTACAAGAAACACACTCTGCTTTAGAGAAAAGAGCACTCTTCTACTCTACTGTGTTTCCTATAGGGCCAGAACAGTGAGCTTGCTCAGAACAAAAGAACTGTGCTTCCTACACACGGGCCATATCTAGTTCAACTCTGCTTAGGAAACTGACAAGAACAGTAGCTCCTCTTCAGTCCGATACACTGTACTTGCTGGGAACAGACGCGAGTGCTATTTGCACTGTATATGGCAATGGGAGCACAATAGGGACTTTCCTTACCAGAAAACAACTCTTGCTCATAGGACCAGAAAGTGCATGTGATTCAACTCCATTTAGGACTGGGAAACAAATGCTAGCTCGCCTTACATGAAACACACTCTGCTTTTGAGAAAAGAGCACTCTTCTACTCTACTGTGTTTCCTATGGGGTCCGAACAGTGAGCTTGCTCAGAACAAAAGAACTGTGCTTCCTACACACATGGGCCATATCTAGTTCACCTCTGCTTAGCAAACTGAGAAGAACAGTAGCTCCTCTTCAGTCCGATACACTGTACTTGCTGGGAACAGACGCGAGTGATATTTGCAATGTATATGGCAATGGGAGAGCAATAGGGACTTTCCTTACCAGAAAACATTTCTTGCTCATATGACCAGAAACTGCATGTGATTCAACTCCATTTCGGACTGGGAAACAAACGCTAGCTCGCCTTACAAGAAACACAGTCTGCTTTTGAGAAAAGAGCACTCTTCTACTCTACTGTGTTTCCTATGGGGTCCAAACAGTGAGCTTGCTCAGAACAAAAAAAACTGTGCTTCCTACACACTCGGACATATCTAGTTCATGTCTGCTTAGGAACCTGACAAGAACAGTAGATCCTCCTCAGTCCAATACACTGTACTTGCTGGCAACAGACGCCAATGCTATTTGTCCTGTGTATGGCAATGGCAGCGCAATAGTGACTTTCCTTACCAGAAAACAACTCTTGCTCATAGTACCAGAAACTGCATGGGATTCAACTCCATTTAGCACTGGGAAACAAACGCTAGCTCGCCTTACAAGAAACACACTCTGCTTTAGAGAAAGGAGCACTCTTCTATTCTACTGTGTTTCCTATGGGGTCCAAACAGTGAGCTTGCTCAGAACAAAAGAACTGTGCTTCCTACACACACGGACCATATGTAGTTCAACTCTGATTAGGAACCTGACAAGAACAGTAGCTCCTCTTCAGTCCAACACTGTACTTGCTGGGAACAGACGCGAGTGCTATTTGCACTGTGTATGGCAATGGGAGCGAAATAGTGACTTTCCTTACCAGAAAACAACTCTTGTTCGTAGGACCAGAAACTGCATGTGATTCAACTCCATTTAGGACTGGGAAACAAACGCTAGCTTGCCCTACAAGAAACACACTCTGCTTTAGAGAAAAGAGCACTCTTCTACTCTACTGTGTTTCCTATAGGGCCAGAACAGTGAGCTTGCTCAAAACATAAGAACTGAGCTTCCTACACACACGGGCCATATCTAGTTCAACTCTGCTTAGGAAATTGACAAGAACAGTAGCTCATCTTCAGTCCGATACACTGCACTTGCTGTGAATAGACGCGAGTGCTATTTGCACTGTATATGGCAATGGGAGTGCAATAGTGACTTTCCTTACCAGAAAACAACTCTTGCTCATAGAACCAGAAAGTGCATGTGATTCAACTCCATTTAGGACTGGGTAACAAATGCTAGCTCGCCTTACCTGAAACACACTCTGCTTTTGAGAAAAGAGCACTCTTCTACTCTACTGTGTTTCCTATGGGGTCCAAACAGTGAGCTTGCTCAGAACATAATAACTGTGCTTCCTACACACACGGGCCATATCTAGTTCAATTCTGCTTAGGAACCTGACAAGAACAGTAGATCCCCTTTAGTCCAATACACTGTACTTGCTGGGAACAGACGCCAGTGCTATTTGTCCGGTGTATGGCAATGGCAGCACAATAGTGACTATTCTTACCATAAAACAACTCTTGCTCGTAGGACCAGAAACTGCATGTGTTTCAACTTCATTTAGGACTGAAAAACAAAAACTAGCTCGCCTTAAAAGAAACACACTCTGCTTTAGAGAAAAGAGCACTCTTCTACTCTACTGTGTTTCCCATAGGGCCAGAACAGTGAGCTTGCTCAGAACAAAAGAGCTGTGCTTCCTACACACACGGGCCATATCTAGTTCAACTCTATTAGGAAACTGAGAAGAACAGTAGCTCCTCTTCAGTCCAATACACTGTACTTGCAAGGAACTGACGTGAGTGCTATTTGCACTGTGTATGGCAATGGGAGTGCAATAGTGACTTTCCTTACCAGAAAACAACTCTTGCTCTTAGGACCAGAAACTGAATGTGATTCAACTCCATTTAGGACTGGGAAACAAATGCTAGCTCGCCTTACAAGAAACACAGTCTGCTTTTGAGAAAAGAGCACTCTTCTACTCTACTGTGTTTCCTATGGGGTCCAAACAGTGAGCTTGCTCAGAACCAAAAAAATTGTGCTTCCTACACACACGGCCATATCTAATTCAAGTCTGCTTAGGAACCTGACAAGAACAGTAGATCCTCTTCAGTCCAATATACTGTACTTGCTGGCAACAGACGCCAGTGCTATTTGTCCTGTGTATGGCAATGGCAGCGCAATAGTGACTTTCCTTACCAGAAAACAACTCTTGCTCATAGTACCAGAAACTGCATGGGATTCAACTCCATTTAGGTCTGGGAAACAAACGCTAGCTCGCCTTACAAGAAACACACTCTGCTTTAGAGAAAGGAGCACTCTTCTAGTCTACTGTGTTTCCTATGTGGTCCAAACAGTGAGCTTGCTCAGAACAAAAGAATTGTGCTTCCTACACACAGGGACCATATGTAGTTCAACTCTGCTTAGGATCCTGACAAGAACAGTAGCTCCTCTCAGTCCAACACTGTACTTGCTGGGAACAGACGCGAGTGCTATTTGCACTGTGTATGGCAATGGCAGCCCAATAGTGACTTTCCTTACCAGAAAACAACTCTTGCTCATAGGACCAGAAACTGCATGTGATTCAACTCAATTTAGGACTGGGAAACAAACGCTACCTCGCCTTATATGAAAGACACTCTGCTTTTGAGAAAAGAGCACTCTTCTACTCTACTGTGTTTCCTAAGGGGTCCGAACAGTAAGCTTGCTCAGAACAAAGAACTGTGCTTCCTACACACATGGGAGATATCTAGTTCACCTCTGCTTAGGAAACTGAAAAGAACAGTAGATCCTATTCAGTCCAATACATTGGACTTGCTGGGAACAGACACGAGTGCTATTTGCAGTGTGTATGGCAATGGGGGCGCAATAGTGACTTTCCTTACCAGTAAACAACTCTGGAACGTAGGACCAGAAACTGCATGTGATTCAACTCCATTTAGGACAGGGAAAAAAACGCTAGCTTGCCTTACAAGAAAAACTCTCTGCTTTTGAGAAAAGAGCACTCTTCTACACTACTGTGTTTCAGAACATAATAACTGTGCTTCCTACACACACGGGCCATATCTAGTTCAACTCTGCTTAGGAACCTGACAAGAACAGTAGATCCCCTTTAGTCCAATACACTGTACTTGCTGGGAACAGACGCCAGTGCTATTTGTCCTGTGTATGGCAAAGGCAGCGCAATAGTGACTATTCTTTCCATAAAACCACTCTTGCTCGTAGGACCAGAAACTGCATGTGTTTCAACTCCATTTAGGACTGGGAAACAAACGCTAGCTGCCTTACAAGAAACACACTCTGCTTTAGAGAAAAGAGCACTCTTCTACTCTACTGTGTTTCCTATAGGGCCAGAACAGTGAGCTTGCTCAGAACAAAAGAACTGTGCTTCCTACACACGGGCCATATCTAGTTCAACTCTGCTTAGGAAACTGACAAGAACAGTAGCTCCTCTTCAGTCCGATACACTGTACTTGCTGGGAACAGACGCGAGTGCTATTTGCACTGTATATGGCAATGGGAGCACAATAGGGACTTTCCTTACCAGAAAACAACTCTTGCTCATAGGACCAGAAAGTGCATGTGATTCAACTCCATTTAGGACTGGGAAACAAATGCTAGCTCGCCTTACATGAAACACACTCTGCTTTTGAGAAAAGAGCACTCTTCTACTCTACTGTGTTTCCTATGGGGTCCGAACAGTGAGCTTGCTCAGAACAAAAGAACTGTGCTTCCTACACACATGGGCCATATCTAGTTCACCTCTGCTTAGCAAACTGAGAAGAACAGTAGCTCCTCTTCAGTCCGATACACTGTACTTGCTGGGAACAGACGCGAGTGATATTTGCAATGTATATGGCAATGGGAGAGCAATAGGGACTTTCCTTACCAGAAAACATTTCTTGCTCATATGACCAGAAACTGCATGTGATTCAACTCCATTTCGGACTGGGAAACAAACGCTAGCTCGCCTTACAAGAAACACAGTCTGCTTTTGAGAAAAGAGCACTCTTCTACTCTACTGTGTTTCCTATGGGGTCCAAACAGTGAGCTTGCTCAGAACAAAAAAAACTGTGCTTCCTACACACTCGGACATATCTAGTTCATGTCTGCTTAGGAACCTGACAAGAACAGTAGATCCTCCTCAGTCCAATACACTGTACTTGCTGGCAACAGACGCCAATGCTATTTGTCCTGTGTATGGCAATGGCAGCGCAATAGTGACTTTCCTTACCAGAAAACAACTCTTGCTCATAGTACCAGAAACTGCATGGGATTCAACTCCATTTAGCACTGGGAAACAAACGCTAGCTCGCCTTACAAGAAACACACTCTGCTTTAGAGAAAGGAGCACTCTTCTATTCTACTGTGTTTCCTATGGGGTCCAAACAGTGAGCTTGCTCAGAACAAAAGAACTGTGCTTCCTACACACACGGACCATATGTAGTTCAACTCTGATTAGGAACCTGACAAGAACAGTAGCTCCTCTTCAGTCCAACACTGTACTTGCTGGGAACAGACGCGAGTGCTATTTGCACTGTGTATGGCAATGGGAGCGAAATAGTGACTTTCCTTACCAGAAAACAACTCTTGTTCGTAGGACCAGAAACTGCATGTGATTCAACTCCATTTAGGACTGGGAAACAAACGCTAGCTTGCCCTACAAGAAACACACTCTGCTTTAGAGAAAAGAGCACTCTTCTACTCTACTGTGTTTCCTATAGGGCCAGAACAGTGAGCTTGCTCAAAACATAAGAACTGAGCTTCCTACACACACGGGCCATATCTAGTTCAACTCTGCTTAGGAAATTGACAAGAACAGTAGCTCATCTTCAGTCCGATACACTGCACTTGCTGTGAATAGACGCGAGTGCTATTTGCACTGTATATGGCAATGGGAGTGCAATAGTGACTTTCCTTACCAGAAAACAACTCTTGCTCATAGAACCAGAAAGTGCATGTGATTCAACTCCATTTAGGACTGGGTAACAAATGCTAGCTCGCCTTACCTGAAACACACTCTGCTTTTGAGAAAAGAGCACTCTTCTACTCTACTGTGTTTCCTATGGGGTCCAAACAGTGAGCTTGCTCAGAACATAATAACTGTGCTTCCTACACACACGGGCCATATCTAGTTCAATTCTGCTTAGGAACCTGACAAGAACAGTAGATCCCCTTTAGTCCAATACACTGTACTTGCTGGGAACAGACGCCAGTGCTATTTGTCCGGTGTATGGCAATGGCAGCACAATAGTGACTATTCTTACCATAAAACAACTCTTGCTCGTAGGACCAGAAACTGCATGTGTTTCAACTTCATTTAGGACTGAAAAACAAAAACTAGCTCGCCTTAAAAGAAACACACTCTGCTTTAGAGAAAAGAGCACTCTTCTACTCTACTGTGTTTCCCATAGGGCCAGAACAGTGAGCTTGCTCAGAACAAAAGAGCTGTGCTTCCTACACACACGGGCCATATCTAGTTCAACTCTATTAGGAAACTGAGAAGAACAGTAGCTCCTCTTCAGTCCAATACACTGTACTTGCAAGGAACTGACGTGAGTGCTATTTGCACTGTGTATGGCAATGGGAGTGCAATAGTGACTTTCCTTACCAGAAAACAACTCTTGCTCTTAGGACCAGAAACTGAATGTGATTCAACTCCATTTAGGACTGGGAAACAAATGCTAGCTCGCCTTACAAGAAACACAGTCTGCTTTTGAGAAAAGAGCACTCTTCTACTCTACTGTGTTTCCTATGGGGTCCAAACAGTGAGCTTGCTCAGAACCAAAAAAATTGTGCTTCCTACACACACGGCCATATCTAATTCAAGTCTGCTTAGGAACCTGACAAGAACAGTAGATCCTCTTCAGTCCAATATACTGTACTTGCTGGCAACAGACGCCAGTGCTATTTGTCCTGTGTATGGCAATGGCAGCGCAATAGTGACTTTCCTTACCAGAAAACAACTCTTGCTCATAGTACCAGAAACTGCATGGGATTCAACTCCATTTAGGTCTGGGAAACAAACGCTAGCTCGCCTTACAAGAAACACACTCTGCTTTAGAGAAAGGAGCACTCTTCTAGTCTACTGTGTTTCCTATGTGGTCCAAACAGTGAGCTTGCTCAGAACAAAAGAATTGTGCTTCCTACACACAGGGACCATATGTAGTTCAACTCTGCTTAGGATCCTGACAAGAACAGTAGCTCCTCTCAGTCCAACACTGTACTTGCTGGGAACAGACGCGAGTGCTATTTGCACTGTGTATGGCAATGGCAGCCCAATAGTGACTTTCCTTACCAGAAAACAACTCTTGCTCATAGGACCAGAAACTGCATGTGATTCAACTCAATTTAGGACTGGGAAACAAACGCTACCTCGCCTTATATGAAAGACACTCTGCTTTTGAGAAAAGAGCACTCTTCTACTCTACTGTGTTTCCTAAGGGGTCCGAACAGTAAGCTTGCTCAGAACAAAGAACTGTGCTTCCTACACACATGGGAGATATCTAGTTCACCTCTGCTTAGGAAACTGAAAAGAACAGTAGATCCTATTCAGTCCAATACATTGGACTTGCTGGGAACAGACACGAGTGCTATTTGCAGTGTGTATGGCAATGGGGGCGCAATAGTGACTTTCCTTACCAGTAAACAACTCTGGAACGTAGGACCAGAAACTGCATGTGATTCAACTCCATTTAGGACAGGGAAAAAAACGCTAGCTTGCCTTACAAGAAAAACTCTCTGCTTTTGAGAAAAGAGCACTCTTCTACACTACTGTGTTTCAGAACATAATAACTGTGCTTCCTACACACACGGGCCATATCTAGTTCAACTCTGCTTAGGAACCTGACAAGAACAGTAGATCCCCTTTAGTCCAATACACTGTATTTGCTGGGAACAGACGCCATTGCTATTTGTCCTGTAGATGGCAAAAACAGCACAATAGTGACTATTCTTACCATAAAACAACTCTTGCATGTAGGACCAGAAACTGCATGTGTTTCAACTCCATTTCGTACCTGAAAACAAACGCTAGCTCACCTTACAAGAAAAACACTCTGCTTTAGAGAAAAGAGCACTCTTCTACTCTACTGTGTTTCCTATAGGGCCAGAACAGTGAGCTTGCTCAGAACAAAAGAACTGTGCTTCCTACACACGGGCCATATCTAGTTCAACTCTGCTTAGGAAACTGACAAGAACAGTAGCTCCTTTTCAGTCCGATACAGTGTACTTGCTGTAAACAGACGCGAGTGCTATTTGCACTGTATATGGCAATGGGAGCGCAATAGGGACTTTCCTTACCAGTAAACAACTCTTGCTCATAGGACCAGAAACTGCATGTGATTCAACTCCATTTAGGACTGGGAAACAAATGCTAGCTCGCCTTACATGAAACACACTCTGCTCTTGAGAAAAGAGCACTCATCTACTCTACTATGTTTCCTATGGGGTCCAAACAGTGAGCTTGCTCAGAACAAAAGAACTGTGCTTCCTACACACATGGGCCATATCTAGTTCAACTCTGCTTAGGAAACTGACAAGAACAGTAGCTCCTCTTCAGTCCGATACACTGTACTTGCTGGGAACAGACGCGAGTGCTATTTGCACTGTATATGGCAATGGGAGCACAATAGGGACTTTCCTTACCAGAAAACAACTCTTGCTCATAGGACCAGAAAGTGCATGTGATTCAACTCCATTTAGGACTGGGAAACAAATGCTAGCTCGCCTTACATGAAACACACTCTGCTTTTGAGAAAAGAGCACTCTTCTACTCTACTGTGTTTCCTATGGGGTCCGAACAGTGAGCTTGCTCAGAACAAAAGAACTGTGCTTCCTACACACATGGGCCATATCTAGTTCACCTCTGCTTAGCAAACTGAGAAGAACAGTAGCTCCTCTTCAGTCCGATACACTGTACTTGCTGGGAACAGACGCGAGTGATATTTGCAATGTATATGGCAATGGGAGAGCAATAGGGACTTTCCTTACCAGAAAACATTTCTTGCTCATATGACCAGAAACTGCATGTGATTCAACTCCATTTCGGACTGGGAAACAAACGCTAGCTCGCCTTACAAGAAACACAGTCTGCTTTTGAGAAAAGAGCACTCTTCTACTCTACTGTGTTTCCTATGGGGTCCAAACAGTGAGCTTGCTCAGAACAAAAAAAACTGTGCTTCCTACACACTCGGACATATCTAGTTCATGTCTGCTTAGGAACCTGACAAGAACAGTAGATCCTCTTCAGTCCAATACACTGTACTTGCTGGCAACAGACGCCAATGCTATTTGTCCTGTGTATGGCAATGGCAGCGCAATAGTGACTTTCCTTACCAGAAAACAACTCTTGCTCATAGTACCAGAAACTGCATGGGATTCAACTCCATTTAGCACTGGGAAACAAACGCTAGCTCGCCTTACAAGAAACACACTCTGTTTAGAGAAAGGAGCACTCTTCTAGTCTACTGTGTTTCCTATGGGGTCCAAACAGTGAGCTTGCTCAGAACAAAAGAACTGTGCTTCCTACACACACGGACCATATGTAGTTCAACTCTGATTAGGAACCTGACAAGAACAGTAGCTCCTCTTCAGTCCAACACTGTACTTGCTGGGAACAGACGCGAGTGCTATTTGCACTGTGTATGGCAATGGGAGCGAAATAGAGACTTTCCTTACCAGAAAACAACTCTTGTTCGTAGGACCAGAAACTGCATGTGATTCAACTCCATTTAGGACTGGGAAACAAACGCTAGCTTGCCCTACAAGAAACACACTCTGCTTTAGAGAAAAGAGCACTCTTCTACTCTACTGTGTTTCCTATAGGGCCAGAACAGTGAGCTTGCTCAAAACATAAGAACTGAGCTTCCTACACACACGGGCCATATCTAGTTCAACTCTGCTTAGGAAATTGACAAGAACAGTAGCTCATCTTCAGTCCGATACACTGCACTTGCTGTGAATAGACGCGAGTGCTATTTGCACTGTATATGGCAATGGGAGTGCAATAGTGACTTTCCTTACCAGAAAACAACTCTTGCTCATAGAACCAGAAAGTGCATGTGATTCAACTCCATTTAGGACTGGGTAACAAATGCTAGCTCGCCTTACCTGAAACACACTCTGCTTTTGAGAAAAGAGCACTCTTCTACTCTACTGTGTTTCCTATGGGGTCCAAACAGTGAGCTTGCTCAGAACATAATAACTGTGCTTCCTACACACACGGGCCATATCTAGTTCAATTCTGCTTAGGAACCTGACAAGAACAGTAGATCCCCTTTAGTCCAATACACTGTACTTGCTGGGAACAGACGCCAGTGCTATTTGTCCGGTGTATGGCAATGGCAGCACAATAGTGACTATTCTTACCATAAAACAACTCTTGCTCGTAGGACCAGAAACTGCATGTGTTTCAACTTCATTTAGGACTGAAAAACAAAAACTAGCTCGCCTTAAAAGAAACACACTCTGCTTTAGAGAAAAGAGCACTCTTCTACTCTACTGTGTTTCCCATAGGGCCAGAACAGTGAGCTTGCTCAGAACAAAAGAACTGTGCTTCCTACACACACGGGCCATATCTAGTTCAACTCTATTAGGAAACTGAGAAGAACAGTAGCTCCTCTTCAGTCCAATACACTGTACTTGCAAGGAACTGACGTGAGTGCTATTTGCACTGTGTATGGCAATGGGAGTGCAATAGTGACTTTCCTTACCAGAAAACAACTCTTGCTCTTAGGACCAGAAACTGAATGTGATTCAACTCCATTTAGGACTGGGAAACAAATGCTAGCTCGCCTTACAAGAAACACAGTCTGCTTTTGAGAAAAGAGCACTCTTCTACTCTACTGTGTTTCTTATGGGGTCCAAACAGTGAGCTTGCTCAGAACCAAAAAAATTGTGCTTCCTACACACACGGCCATATCTAATTCAAGTCTGCTTAGGAACCTGACAAGAACAGTAGATCCTCTTCAGTCCAATACACTGTACTTGCTGGCAACAGACGCCAGTGCTATTTGTCCTGTGTATGGCAATGGCAGCGCAATAGTGACTTTCCTTACCAGAAAACAACTCTTGCTCATAGTACCAGAAACTGCATGGGATTCAACTCCATTTAGGACTGGGAAACAAACGCTAGCTCGCCTTACAAGAAACACACTCTGCTTTAGAGAAAGGAGCACTCTTCTAGTCTACTGTGTTTCCTATGTGGTCCAAACAGTGAGCTTGCTCAGAACAAAAGAATTGTGCTTCCTACACACAGGGACCATATGTAGTTCAACTCTGCTTAGGATCCTGACAAGAACAGTAGCTCCTCTCAGTCCAACACTGTACTTGCTGGGAACAGACGCGAGTGCTATTTGCACTGTGTATGGCAATGGCAGCCCAATAGTGACTTTCCTTACCAGAAAACAACTCTTGCTCATAGGACCAGAAACTGCATGTGATTCAACTCAATTTAGGACTGGGAAACAAACGCTACCTCGCCTTATATGAAAGACACTCTGCTTTTGAGAAAAGAGCACTCTTCTACTCTACTGTGTTTCCTAAGGGGTCCGAACAGTAAGCTTGCTCAGAACAAAGAACTGTGCTTCCTACACACATGGGAGATATCTAGTTCACCTCTGCTTAGGAAACTGAAAAGAACAGTAGATCCTCTTCAGTCCAATACTCTGTACTTGCTGGGAACAGACGCGAGTGCTATTTGCACTGTGTGTGGCAATGGGAGCACAATAGTGACTCATCTTACCAGAAAACAACTCTTGCTCATAGGACAAAAAACTGCATGTGACTCAACTCCATTTAGAACTGGGAAACAAACTCTAGCTCGTCTTACAAGAAACACACTCTGGTTTTGAGAAAAGAGCACTCTTCTACTCTACTGTGTTGCCCAAAGGGCCAGAACAGTGAGCTTGCTCAGAACAAAAGAACTGTGCTTCCTACACACATGGGCCATATCTAGTTCAACTCTGCTTAGGAAACTGAAAAGAACAGTAGATCCTCTTCAGTCCAATACACTGGACTTGCTGGGAACAGACACGAGTGCTATTTGCACTGTGTATGGCAATGGGGGAGCAATAGTGACTTTCCTTACCAGTAAACAACTCTGGAACATAGGACCAGAAACTGCATGTGATTCAACTCCATTTAGGACAGGGAAAAAAAACGCTAGCTTGCCTTACAAGAAAAACACTCTGCTTTTGAGAAAAGAGCACTCTTCTACACTACTGTGTTTCAGAACATAATAACTGTGCTTCCTACACACACGGGCCATATCTAGTTCAACTCTGCTTAGGATCCTGACAAGAACAGTAGATCCCCTTTAGTCCAATACACTGTATTTGCTGGGAACAGACGCCAGTGCTATTTGTCCTGTAGATGGCAAAGGCAGCACAATAGTGACTATTCTTACCATAAAACAACTCTTGCATGTAGGACCAGAAACTGCATGTGTTTCAACTCCATTTCGTACCTGAAAACAAACGCTAGCTCGCCTTACAAGAAACACACTCTGCTTTTGAGAAAAGAACAATCTTCTACTCTACTGTGTTTCCCGTAGGGCCAGAACAGTGAGCTTGCTCAGAAGATAAGAACTGTGCTTCCTACACACATGGGCCATATCTACTTCAACTCTGCTTAGGAAACTGAGAAGAACAGTAGCTCCTCTTCAGTCCAATACACTGTACTTGCTAGGAACAGACGGGAGTGCTATTTGCACTATGTATGGCAATGGGAGCGCTATAGTGACTTTCCTTACCAGAAAACAACTCTTGCTCGTAGGACCAGAAACTGCATGTGATTCAACTCCATTTAGGACTGGGAAACAAACGCTAGCTCGCCTTAAAAAAAACTGATTCTGCTTTTGAGAAAAGAGCACTCTTCTACTCTACTGTGTTTCCTATGGGGTCCAAACAGTGAGCTTGCTCAGAACAAAAAAAATTGTGCTTCCTACACACACGGCCATATCTGGTTCAAGTCTGCTTAGGAACCTGACAAGAACAGTAGATCCTCTTCAGTCCAATACACTGTACTTGCTGGCAACAGACGCCAGTGCTATTTGTCCTGTGGATGGCAATTTCAGCGCAATAGTGACTTTCCTTACCAGAAAACAACTCATGCTCATAGTACCAGAAACTGCATGGGATTCAACTCCATTTAGGACTGGGAAACAAAGGCTAGCTCGTCTTACAAGAAACACACTCTTCTTTAGAGAAAGGAGCACTCTTCTAGTCTACTGTGTTTCCTATGGGGTCCAAACAGTGAGCTTGCTCAAAACAAAAGAACTGTGCTTCCTACCCACAGGGACCATATGTAGTTCAACTCTGATTAGGAACCTGACAAGAACACTAGCTCCTCTTCAGTCCAACACTGTACTTGCTGGGAACAGACGCGAGTGCTATTTGCACTGTGTATGGCAATTGGAGCTCAATAGTGACTCTTCTTACCAGAAAACAACTCTTGCTCATAGGACCAAAAACTGCATGTGAATCCTCTGCATTTAGGCCTGGGAAACAAACGCTAGCTCGCCTTACAAGAAACACACTCTGCTTTTGAGAAAAGAGCACTCTTCTACTCTACTGTGTTTCCTAAAGTGCCAGAACAGTGAGCTTGCTCAGAACAAAAAACTGTGCTTCCTACACACACGGCCATATCTAGTTCAATTCTGCTTAGGAAACTGACAAGAACAGTAGATCCTCTTCAGTCCAATACACTGTACATGCTGGGAACAGAGGCCAGTGCTATTTTCACTGTGTATGGCATTGGGAACGCAATAGTGACTCTTCTTACCAGAGAAAAACTCTTGCTCGTAGGACCAGAAACTGCATGTGATTCAACTCCATTTAGGACTGGGAAACAAACGCTAGCTCACCTTACAAGAAACACACTCTGCTTTTGAGAAAAGAGCACTCTTCTACTCTACTGTGTTTCCATAGGGCCAGAACAGTGAGCTTGCTCAGAACGAAAGAACTGTGCTTCCTACACACAGGGGCCATATCTAGTTCAACTCTGCTTAGGAAACTGACAAGAACAGTAGATCCTCTTCAGTCCAATACAATGTACATGCTGGGAATAGACGCCAGTGCTATTTGCCCTGTGTATGTCAATGGGAGCACAATAGTGACTCTTCTTACCAGAAAACAACCCTTGCTCGTGGGACCAGAAACTGCATGTGATTCAACTCCATTTAGGACTGGGAAACAAACGCTAGCTCGCCTTACAAGAAACACACTCTGCTTTCGAGAAAAGAGCACTCTTCTACTCTACTGTGTTTCCTATGAGGTCCAAACAGTGAGCTTGCTCAGAACAAAAGAACTGTGCTTCCTCAACGCACGAGCCATATCTAGTTCAACTCTGCTTAGGAAACTGACAAGAACAGTAGCTCCTCTACAGAACAATACACTGTACTTGCTGGGAACAGATGTGAGTGCTATTTGCACTCTGTATGGCAATAGGAGCACAATAGTGACTTTCTTTACCAGAAAACAACTCTTGCTCGTAGGACCAAATACTGCATGTGTCTCAACTCCATTTAGGACTAGGAAACAAATGCTAGCTCGCCTTACAAGAAACACACTTTGCTTTTGAGAAAAGAGCACTCTTCTACTATACTGTGTTTCCTATAGTGCCAGAACAGTGAGTTTCCTCAGAACAAAAGAACTGTGCTTCCTAGAAACACGGGCAATGTCTAGTTCAATTCTGCATAGGAAACGGACAAGATCAGTAGCTCCAATTCAATCCAATACACTGTACTTGCTGGGAACAGACGCGAGTGCTATTTGCAATGTCTACGGCAATAAGAGCGCAATGGTGACTATCCTTACCAGAAAACAACTCTTGCCCGTAGGACCAGAAACTGCATGTGATTCAACTCCATTTAGGACTGGGAAACAAACGCTAGCTCTCCTTACAAGAAACACACTCTGCTTTAGAGAAAAGAGCACTCTTCTACTCTACTGTGTTTCCTATGGAGTCCGAACAGTAAGCTTGCTCAGAACAAAAAACTGTGCTTCCTACATACACGGCCATATCTAGTTCAATTCTGCTTAGGAACCTGACAAGAACAGTAGATCCTCTTCAGTCCAATACACTGTACATGCTGGGAGCAGACGCCAGTGCTATTTGTCCTGTGTATGGCAATGGCAGCGCAATAGTGATTATTCTTACCAAAAAACAACTCTTGCTCGTAGGACCAGAAACTGCATGGGATTCAACTCCATTTAGGACTGGGAAACAAATGCTAGCTCGCCTTACATGAAACACACTCTGCTTTTGAGAAAAGATCACTCTTCTACTTACTGTGTTTCCTATGGGGTCCGAACAGTGAGCTTGCTCAGAACAAAAGAACTGTGCTTCCTACACACATGGGCCATATCTAGTTCACCTCTGCTTAGGAAACTGAAAAGAACAGTAGATCCTATTCAGTCCAATACACTGTACTTGCTGGGAACAGACGCCAGTGCTATTTGCACTGTGTATGGCAATGGGGGCGCAATAGTGACTTTCCTTACCAGTAAACAACTCTGGAATGTAGGACCAGAAACTGCATGTGATTCAACTCCATTTAGGACAGGGAAAAAAACGCTAGCTTGCCTTACAAGAAAAACACTCTGCTTTTGAGAAAAGAGCACTCTTCTACACTACTGTGTTTCAGATCATAATAACTGTGCTTCCTACACACACGGGCCATATCTAGTTCAACTCTGCTTAGGAAACTGACAAGAACAGTAGATCCCCTTTAGTCCAATACACTGTATTTGCTGGGAACAGACGCCAGTGCTATTTGTCCTGTAGATGGCAAAGGCAGCACAATAGTGACTATTCTTACCATAAAACAACTCTTGCATGTAGGACCAGAAACTGCATGTGTTTCAACTCCATTTCGTACCTGAAAACAAACGCTAGCTCGCCTTACAAGAAAAACACTCCGCTTTAGAGAAAAGAGCACTCTTCTACTCTACTGTGTTTCCTATAGGGCCAGAACAGTGAGCTTGCTCAGAACAAAAGAACTGTGCTTCCTACACACGGGCCATATCTAGTTCAACTCTGCTTAGGAAACTGACAAGAACAGTAGCTCCTTTTCAGTCCGATACACTGTACTTGCTGTGAACAGACGCGAGTGCTATTTGCACTGTATATGGCAATGGGAGCGCAATAGGGACTTTCCTTACCAGTAAACAACTCTTGCTCATAGGACCAGAAACTGCATGTGATTCAACTCCATTTAGGACTTGGAAACAAATGCTAGCTCGCATTACATGAAACACACTCTGCTCTTGAGAAAAGAGCACTCATCTACTCTACTGTGTTTCCTATGGGGTCCAAACAGTGAGCTTGCTAAGAACAAACGAACTGTGCTTCCTACACACATGGGCCATATCTAGTTCAACTCTGCTTAGGAAACTGAAAAGAACAGTAGATCCTCTTCAGTCCAATACTCTGTACTTGCTGGGAACAGACACGAGTGCTATTTGCACTGTGTAGGGCAATTGGAGCACAATAGTGACTGGTCTTACCAGAAAACAACTCTTGCTCATAGGACAAAAAACTGCATGTGACTCAACTACATTTAGGACTGGGAAACAAACTCTAGCTCGCCTTACAAGAAACACACTCTGCTTTGGAGAAAAGAACACTCTTCTACTCTAATGTGTTTCCCATAGGGCCAGAACAGTGAGCTTGCTCAGAACAAAAGAATTGTGCTTCCTACACACACGGGGCATATCTAGTTCAACTCTGCTTAGGAAACTGACAAGAACAGTAGCTCCTCTTCAATCCAATAAACTGTACTTGCTGGGAACAGACGCGAGTGCTATTTGCACTGTGTATGGCAATGGGAGCACAATAGGGACTTTAATTACCAGAAAACAACTCTTGCTCGTAGGACCAGAAAGTGCATGTGATTCAACTCCATTTAGGACTGGGAAACAAATGCTAGGTCGCCTTACAAGAAACACACTCTGCTTTTGAGAAAAGAGCACTCTTCTACTCTACTGTGTTTCCTATGGAGTCCAAACAGTGAGCTTGCTCAGAACAAAAGAACTGTGCTTCCTACAGACATGGGCCATATCTAGTTAAACTTTGCTTAGGAAACTGAAAAAGAACAGTAGATCCTCTTCAGTCCAATACACTGTACTTGCTGGGAACAGACGCGAGTGCTATTTGCACTGTGTAGTGCAATTGGAGCACAATAGTGACTCGTCTTACCAGAAAACAACTCTTGCTCATAGGACAAAAAACTGCATGTGATTCAACTCCATTTAGGACTGGCAAACAAACGGTAGCTCGCCTTACAAGAAACACACTCTGCTTTTGAGAAAAGAACACTCTTCTACTCTACTGTGTTTCCCGTAGGGCCAGAACAGTGAGCTTGCTCAGAAGTTAAGAACTGTGCTTCCTACACACACGGGGCATATCTAGTTCAACTCTGCTTAGGAAACTGAGAAGAACAGTAGCTCCTCTTCAGTCCAATACACTGTACTTGCTAGGAACAGACGGGAGTGCTATTTGCACTCTGTATGGCAATAGGAGCACAATAGTGACTTTCCTTACCAGAAAACAACTCTTGCTCGTAGGACCAAATACTGCATGTGTCTCAACTCCATTTAGGACTAGGAAACAAATGCTAGCTCGCCTTACAAGAAACACACTTTGCTTTTGAGAAAAGAGCACTCTTCTACTATACTGTGTTTCCTATAGTGCCAGAACAGTGAGCTACCTCAGAACAAAAGAACTGTGCTTCCTAGACACACGGGCAATGTCTAGTTCAATTCTGCATAGGAAACGGACAAGATCAGTAGCTCCAATTCAATCCAATACACTGTACTTGCTGGGAACAGATGCGAGTGCTATTTGCAATGTCTACGGCAATGGGAGCGCAATGGTGACTATCCTTACCCGAAAACAACTCTTGCTCGTAGGACCAGAAATTGCATGTGATTCAACTCCATTTAGGACTAGGAAACAAATGCTAGCTCGCCTTACAAGAAACACACTTTGCTTTAGAGAAAAGAGCACGCTTCTACTCTACTGTGTTTCCTATAGGGCCAGAACAGTGAGCTTGCTCAGAACATAAGAACTGTGCTTCCTACACACACGGGCCATATCTAGTTCAACTCTGCTTAAAAATCTGACAAGAACCGTAGCTGCTCTTCAGTTCAATACACTGCAATTGCTGGGAACAGAAGCGAGTGCTATTTGCACTGTGTATGGCAATGAGAGCACAATAGTGACTTTCCTTACCAGAAAACAATTCTTGCTCCTAGGACCAGAAACTGCATGTGATTCCACTCCATGTAGGATTGGGAAACAAGTGCTATCTTGCCTTACAAGAAACATACTCTGCTTTTGAGAAAAGAGCACTCTTCTACTCTACTGTGTTTCCTATCGGGTCCGAACAGTGAGCTTGCTCAGAACAAAAGAACTGTGCTTCCTACACAAACGGCCATATCTAGTTCAACTCTGCTTAGGAACCTGACAAGGACAGTAGATCCTCTTCAGTCCAATACACTGTACATGCTAGGAACAGACGCCAGTGCTATTTGCCCTGTGCATGACGATGGGAACACAATAGTGACACTTCTTACCAGAAAACAACTCTTGATCTTATGACCAGAAACTGCATGTGATTCAACTCCATTTAGGACTGGGAAACAAACGCTAGGTGGCCTTACAAGAAACACACTCTGCTTTTGAGAAAAGAGCACTCTTCTACTCTACTGTGTTTCCTATAGGGCCAGAAGAGTGAGCTTGCTCAGAACAAAAGAACTGTGCTTCCTACACGCACGGGCCATATCTAGTTCAACTCTGCTTAGGAAACTGACAAGAACAGTAGGTCCTCTTCAGTCCGATACACTGTACTTGCTGGGAACGGGCGCAATGGCTATTTGCACTGTATATGGCAATGGGAGCACAATAGTGACTTTCCTTACCAGAAAACAACTCTTGCTCGTAAGACCAGAAACTGCATGTGATTCAACTCCATATAGGACTGGGAAACAAATGCTAGCTCGCCTTACAAGAAACACACTCAGCTTTAGAGAAAAGCGCACTCTTCTACTCTACTGTGTTTCCTAAGGGGTCCAAACAGTGAGCTTGCACAGAACAAAAAAACTGTGCTTCCTACACAAACGGCCATATCTAGTTCAATTCTGCTTAGGTACCTGACAAGAACAGTAGATCCTCTTCAGTCCAATACACTGTACTTGCTGGGAACAGACGCCAGTGCTATTTGTCCTGTGTATGGCAATGGCAGGGCAATAGTGACTCTTCTTACCAGAAAACAACCCTTGCTCATAGGACCAGAAACTGCATGGGATTCAACTCCATTTAGGACTGGGAAACAAACGCTAGCTCGCCTTACAAGAAACACACTCTGCTTTTGAGAAAAGAGCACTCTTATACACTACTGTGTTTCCTATGGGGTCCAAACAGTGAGCTTGCTCAAAACAAAAGAACTGTGCTTCCTACACACACGGACCATATGTAGTTCAACTCTGATTAGGAACCTGACAAGAACACTAGCTCCTCTTCAGTCCAACACTGTACTTGCTGGGAACAGACGCGAGTGCTATTTGCAATGTGTATGGCAATTGGAGCTCAATAGTGACTCTTCTTACCAGAAAACAACTCTTGCTCATAGGACCAAAAACTACATGTGACTCAACTGCATTTAGGACTGGGAAACAAATGCTAGCTCGCCTTACAAAAACACACTCTGCTTTTGAGAAAAGAGCACTCTTCTACTCTACTGTGTTTCCTAAAGTGCCAGAACAGTGAGCTTGCTCAGAACAAAAGAACTGTGCTTCCTACACACACGGCCATATCTAGTTCAATTCTGCTTAGGAAACTGACAAGAACAGTAGATCCTCTTCAGTCCAATACACTGTACATGCTGGGAACAGAGGCCAGTGCTATTTTCACTGTGTATGGCATTGGGAACGCAATAGTGACTCTTCTTACCAGAGAAAAACTCTTGCTCGTAGGACCAGAAACTGCATGTGATTCAACTACATTTAGGACTGGGAAACAAACGCTAGCTCTCCTTACAAGAAACACACTCTGCTTTTGAGAAAAGAGCACTCTTCTTCTATACTGTGTTTCCTATAGGGCCAGAACAGTTAGCTTGCTCAGAACGAAAGAACTGTGCTTCCCACACACAGGGGCCTTATCTAGTTCAACTCTGCTTAGGAAACTGACAAGAACAGTAGATCCTCTTCAGTCCAATACAATGTACATGCTGGGAAAAGACGCCAGTGCTATTTGCCCTGTGTATGTCAATGGGAGCACAATAGTGACTCTTCTTACCAGAAAACAACCCTTGCTCGTGGGACCAGAAACTGCATGTGATTCAACTCCATTTAGGACTGGGAAACAAACGCTAGCTCGCCTTACAAGAAACACACTCAGCTTTAGAGAAAAGCGCACTCTTCTACTCTACTGTGTTTCCTAAGGGGTCCAAACAGTGAGCTTGCACAGAACAAAAAAACTGTGCTTCCTACACAAACGGCCATATCTAGTTCAATTCTGCTTAGGTACCTGACAAGAACAGTAGATCCTCTTCAGTCCAATACACTGTACTTGCTGGGAACAGACGCCAGTGCTATTTGTCCTGTGTATGGCAATGGCAGGGCAATAGTGACTCTTCTTACCAGAAAACAACTCTTGCTCATAGGACCAGAAACTGCATGGGATTCAACTCCATTTAGGACTGGGAAACAAACGCTAGCTCGCCTTACAAGAAACACACTCTGCTTTTGAGAAAAGAGCACTCTTATACACTACTGTGTTTCCTATGGGGTCCAAACAGTGAGCTTGCTCAAAACAAAAGAACTGTGCTTCCTACACACATGGACCATATGTAGTTCAACTCTGATTAGGAACCTGACAAGAACACTAGCTCCTCTTCAGTCCAACACTGTACTTGCTGGGAACAGACGCGAGTGCTATTTGCAATGTGTATGGCAATTGGAGCTCAATAGTGACTCTTCTTACCAGAAAACAACTCTTGCTCATAGGACCAAAAACTGCATGTGACTCAACTGCATTTAGGACTGGAAAACAAACGCTAGCTCGCCTTACAAAAACACACTCTGCTTTTGAGAAAAGAGCACGCTTCTACTCTACTGTGTTTCCTAAAGTGCCAGAACAGTGAGCTTGCTCAGAACAAAAAACTGTGCTTCCTACACACACGGCCATATCTAGTTCAATTCTGCTTAGGAAACTGACAAGAACAGTAGATCCTCTTCAGTCCAATACACTGTACATGCTGGGAACAGAGGCCAGTGCTATTTTCACTGTGTATGGCATTGGGAACGCAATAGTGACTCTTCTTACCAGAGAAAAACTCTTGCTCGTAGGACCAGAAACTGCATGTGATTCAACTCCATTTAGGACTGGGAAACAAACGCTAGCTCTCCTTACAAGAAACACACTCTGCTTTGAGAAAAGAGCACTCTTCTACTCTACTGTGTTTCCATAGGGCCAGAACAGTGAGCTTGCTCAGAACGAAAGAACTGTGCTTCCTACACACAGGGGCCATATCTAGTTCAACTCTGCTTAGGAAACTGACAAGAACAGTAGATCCTCTTCAGTCCAATACAATGTACATGCTGGGAATAGACGCCAGTGCTATTTGCCCTGTGTATGTCAATGGGAGCACAATAGTGACTCTTCTTACCAGAAAACAACCCTTGCTCGTGGGACCAGAAACTGCATGTGATTCAACT